>NC_135540.1:118041483-118345566 GCF_045843805.1 Urocitellus parryii | reverse complement strand
TATTGATAGAATTCACATCTTAACTGAAGAAATTAACTGCATAATAAAACACTACTTTTGGGCTGAGGTTGTGGCTCAGCGGTAGAGCACTTGCCTAGCACATGCAAAGCCACATAAAAATAAGTAAACAAAATAAAGGTATTGTGTCCAACTAAAAAAATAAATGTTTAAAAAAAAAACCACTACTTTTGAGCACAATGTCCTCAATTTGTGTACTGAAGTAAGTGTTCTTCAGCTTCATTAGTACCAACAGTACAGTAATCCCCCCAATTACATATTGTCAGCCTGTTTCTGCCTTTACTTTTCTCCTTATTCATCTCAGATTACCAGTGTAATAATTAATAACACTTATAAATTCTGGTTTCATTTTCTATTGTTGCATAACAAATTACAGAAAAACAAAACAATAGCCTCGAATTTCTTATCTTACCATGTCCATAATCAGGATAACAGTCAAGTTCACATGGATATTCTGCTCAGGCTGTTATAAAACTGCAATTAAAATATTAGTTATTTCTCTGATCTCATGGGAAACTCAAATTCCTCTTTACAGCTCATATGATGATTGGTGAATTCATTTTCTCATACTTACAGAACTTATAGAAATTTATTTTTCCCAAGTAGTGGGATAGACCATCTGAATTCAAGGAAGACCTAAATCATTGTATGGGGATGAGTAGATCAGACTTACCCAGAACAATCTACTTGTAACTAAATATCAAACTAATGATAGCCTCCTTAATCACCTTTGAAAAACTCCTTTTTCTTAACCATATAATTCAGCTTAATTATATCCATACCCTGGGTGGGAATTTTGGGGTCCATCTTAGAATTTTACCTACCAGATAACCTTTGACCTTCTATCATTCCCATTTGTACCTCCTCTGCAAGAGAATGTTGCTGTATAAGTCCAGACGTCTGTTTCTTTCACCTGGAAGCACTTTGCTTGTTCAGAGGAACAAGGGTGTATGATATTACATTTGAAAATCAGATTTCTTTTTCAGGTCCCACATACAATGGGGATTTGTTGACATGGCTCTTAAACATATCAGGGACAATTTATATGAAACATATATGAAACTAATTCATGTTTACTTCCCTAAAACCTCATCCATTCTTATGTTCCCTCAATTAATAAAAGACATTGCCAGATGCCAAGTGCTCAAGCCAGAAATCTGGCAGTCAATTCTGAAATATCATAGTCCCTCAACCCCAAATGCCAATCACTAAATACTGGTAATATTAATTAATAGATGCTAAAATTATCTGTTATGCCAAGGAACTCCTATATAGGGTTATCATGTGAACAAGAGTAAACTTTGATAAGTCACTCATGGAAAACTGGAGCTCCTCATTACAGTAGTGAGCTTACCGTGAGCAATGTGATACAGATTCTTTGAAGTTGGATGGTACAATAAATTTTAAAAATTAAATTGTGTGACATCAGCTTAACAGGTAACTGACAGTTTGACAAATAAATTAATAGAGAAAGCCTTAATTTTAGAGAAACATTATACAACAGAAAAATCTTTTGTAAATATAAAAAAGACAAATTAAAAAAAAAAACAGTTGTAAATTGAAAGTCAGAGTCCATGCACATTGAGCCAATGACTATGAAGGCATGGACTGGGGAAGAGAATCACAGAAGTGTATGTTTGGTCATCACCGTCACATTTAATTACAAAAAACTAGAGGAGCTCAAGAATGCACTAGATCATTTTGAAAGAGAGATGAAAGTAAAAGTAATCACACATTAAATTGGATATTTGTAAATTCAAAAAAGCTTCTACTTCTGGATTCGATAACATAGAAAATTGATTTAAAAGCTTTTGAGAGCAAAATTTCATTTTACACCCTGAGCTTGGGGCTTCTCTATTGGAGCAATGTCAGTAAATTCAAGGAGAGATGTTAGATCTAAAAAACTTAAAATAATTAGTATTAAGAATTGTATCTAATTATGTTTGATGATTCATGTTTATGAGATAGTTGCAAATAGATCAGAAACATGTAGATTATCTGACTTCAAGGAAATAGAGCATAACTCTTTACTCCTAAGTTTGAGATCCCTATAGTTATTTTCTATCAAAGGGTTCAGTATGAAAAAGGGGTGACAAGAGTAACTTTGCAGTGAAAAAACCTAACGAACACTATCTCTGTCATATGATCCAGGTCAATATCAAGAGTGATAAGTCAAGTTGATATTACACATGTTCCATGGTATATTGTCATGTAAATGGAACATAACCTCTTTGAGCTTTCTTCCTCAAATTGGTAAACTCTGCTTTTTGTTCTTTTCAGGCACTAGGGAGATTGGATGATTCTTACTTACAAGGCAATCTTCTTTACTCAGTCTATCAAGTCAAATGCTAATCTTTTTCCCAATCACCCTCACAGACACATCCAGAAACAATGACTTACCAACTCTCTGTGTATCCTGTACTCTAATTGGCTGACATATAAAATTACCAACACAACCCATCATGAATATGACATCTTTAATGACAACATTTTTCTGAGTGTGGTGTAAATAAATGTTTATCCAAGTGATTATAAACAATAGGTGTAGTTTCCTGAGATTTGAATTCTTAAGGTCGTCAGCATTAAATATATTGCTGTTTCATTCCAAGTAATAAAGAATCTAATATGAACAAGAAAAAAAAAAAGTGCTACAGGTGGTAGATTTGAAGCTATAACATTCCAAACCTTTTCAGAGTAATAAAAAAAATTTTAGAATTTTTTGTGTGTCCTTTTGCCCCATTGGCAAATTTATAAGAATTTTCCTTTTTATGAACTATCTTCAGATCTTTGATATTATTTTAAAATTTATAAACATGCATGGAAATATTTTTTGTCACATCTTTGCAATAAATGAGCCATTGCTTAAACATTCTTTTGTGCCCTTAAATTCTTAAATGGAGTACTTAGGTAAGAAAATGGGTGCCTTTCTTTAGGCTCCAGAAGTACAAGCTCCTTTTCTACATTCTAACCAAGTATGACATAGGAAAAAAGTTAACTTGATCATGAGATTAAATATTCTATTAATGAAATATTTGGAGAGTTAAGATTTATCAAAACTAGGGATTCAGGAATTTAAAACAGGTAATAATAAAGACAATTGGCATTATAATTTATTCTCCTCTTTGAGTCTCAGCAAATTTGACTCTGTACATGTAATAAGTAAGACACTTTAACAGCATATTTCTATGTTGATTTTAAAATACGGACTATTTTATTATTCTATAACCTTTTCATTATGTAGTTCATCAATCAGAAGTAGCTACAAGTTAAATTATGTCAATAATAGATGCTTGAATTTCTTAATTGAATTGTACAAGTTAAGTATTTGGAATCAACTTGCTTTCTTTGTTTTTCTCAGTATCCAACTTCAATACTCAGTTAGTGTTGGCTGTACTTGAAACTTACCTGGAACACAAGTGTTTCTCTCCACTCTTCCACCACCATTCTGATGCCATCAAAAATCACAGACATCAAGATGGTACTGCTGGTTCCAAACTTACTGGTCATGGATATCTGCAACACAACACACAGAGTAATCCTTTTAAAATATAAACAAGTTCATGTGGACTTTCTACTCAACACCAATATATTCCTAATGCCCTCACAATTGAGCCCAAAATCCCGACAGCACCTGAAAGACAGTAAGATCTTCATCCTTGTTATGTCTTGAACTTCATTTCTTATTAACCCTTATATTTTTTGTTGTTTTTAAAACCTCAAGATGTAGACCTTAAAACTTTTCCACATACCTTGATGGTTTTCCCTATAGATGTACAGTTTTCTCTCTGATCACATAACATTACTGCTTTCATATCACCTTATTACCAAAGCAAATACTCTGAAATGTAATACTCTTCCTCTAATACCTTGGTAATTCCTTATTTCTGTTGGAGGTGTGAGATGTCCTCCAAAAGCTCATGTGATAATGAAAAAAATGTTTGGAAGTTAAATGATTAAGTTATCAGAGCTGTAACATAATCAGTGGATTAATCCATTTGATGGATTGATAATTTGATTACTGTGCTGGGTGGTAACTGTAGGCAAGGGAGATGGTTGGGGTGTGCCTTTGGGGATTATATCCTCCATGTCTCTCCATGCTTTCTGCCTTCCATGCTCAGAATAGTACTTATCTTCACTCCCTTATACCATGGTCTGCCTCATCTTGGGCCCAGACCAAGAGAATTAAGTGACCATGAATTGAACTGCTGAAACCATGAGCCAAAATAAACTGTTCTTGTAGGGTGTTTGGATTATAATGATATCTCTGGGTAACGTTCCCTTATTTCTGACTTATTTTCTGATCATGGTACTTATTATTTAAAATACCATATATTTTATTTATTAAATTATTAACTGTCTTCCCTACTAGCATGTCTTTTTTAATAGAAATTGCCCCAGCCCAGAGAGTAGTAACTGCTACATAATAGATGTGTACCTGATATTTTTAATATTTTTGTGTTAAAAAGCACATATACAACAAATGTGATTATTGTTTTAGTTATAACTTAAACAGTAAAAACAATTTAAAAAATAACGATTCTTAGATTG
The DNA here is from genome assembly GCF_045843805.1 of Urocitellus parryii. Taxonomy (NCBI): domain Eukaryota; kingdom Metazoa; phylum Chordata; class Mammalia; order Rodentia; family Sciuridae; genus Urocitellus; species Urocitellus parryii. The sequence continues at coordinate 118,341,000 of NC_135540.1, read as the reverse complement.
TACCTTTTATATATTACTAGAGTTTTCTAATTATATTCACATAAATAATGTAAACCAGAGTTCAGAGGATTTTAGCAATAACCAAGTTTTTAAAAGCCATGTAAAAGAAGAGAATAAAGTTAAAAGAAAAAAGTTAGGGCTGAATAATTATTCCAGTCAATTAATTGGTATATATCAAATGCATGAATTTTCTGCTAATGAAATTCTCTTCATTATGCTCATCATTAGAATTTTCTTTAATCCTAACAGTGCTAGCCCAACATTCTTTTCTTTCTGCATTCTTTTACACAATCTCCCCCTGTCATGCCTAGAAGGTCACCAAGTTAATTGGCTGTTGAGTACTTAAAGTAGTTAATTCCATCTTATAATTTATCTGATTTTCTAATTTTTAAGTTCTTTAGTCAAGGTTACAAGATTAACATAACCTCAAATCAAGAACATGTATCTGGGCACAGCAATGCTTCACTAGTCATTAGTTCAATGAAACTCCTGACAGTATATAATTGCATGAGAATTTAACTGAATTTACCCAAACTGGAGAGTACATCATCTTCTTTCCTTATGACATTTATGTTAGGTTGGAAACAGTTTCAAAGTACTGTGAGTGGGAAGTGAGAATTGAGGGGTGGTGAATTAGAATCCTAACTTGTTTAATTTGATTTCTAATGTTCAATTTATATTAGTAAATATGTGTGTTTAGTGAGTAATATTTGGTTTGTCATAAAGTGAATTTCTCTACTTTTAAAAGACAATATGTTCAAAATATACTAACTTGTTTACTTTTCACACAACTGTATAAAACATATTTAGTTTTATCTTTATGAGACATGGTTCCAAGATTAGTAACTTGTCAAGTATTTTGAGTGTTATAACAGTTACTATCATAAATCAGGACTCAAATAGGTCTGAGTGAGGTATCCTCTTTCTTTTACATGGGTTGCAAGCTCATACAGGCAACCAGGTAATAGTAAATCAGTGGATTATAATGGGTATATAAAAGTAGAAGAAGATGAAGAAACTGGCTATTCAAAACTGCATGTCCAATCCATCAGGACAGCTAATACTTAAATTCAATTCATTGATCTATTGCTATACTGTAAGCCCAGAATTGCAGATTTTCCCATTTCAAGCCAGATCATAGATTTCTAAGTACACATCATTTGTATATTTTATAATTTGTTTTTTTGACAAAGAGCAGGTTGATTGTGGACTGCAGGGTTAAATGTTGCTCTATATTATATTCTTTTTATGAATTTAAATGAGTAGCTGATAATTTTGTTCTTCAAGCTGTCAGTTTCCAAAGAACCATTATTATCATAACTTATTAAATTCTATCCTCTTGAGATCCTCCAGATGAGTAGTTTCCAAACTGAGTCCCACTCAACTCCAGGCTCCACAAAAGTAGTTAATGAGCCTTCGCTGTAGGGAATGAGAGGAATGCTGAGTAGTCAGGGTGGTTGACTTGCCAGTCTTAATTCAATCATTATAGCTTTTCTTTTCTTTTTTGGGGGGAATGTTGACTCCTAAATGTTCTGCTGATAAAAATTCTGAAAGCTACTGTTCAACGATGTGATTATCATAAGTTTTTTAATTACTGAGAAAGTGTTGATTCAAGATTAAATAAAAAATTATTAAATGCATCGGTGAATTTTAGAGTATTAGTTTATACAACAGGAACTGTCATGTGACCCCCATGAGTTTAATGAGAAGCCTGGAAGTTTCTCTGTACTTGCTTTTACCAAAACGCTCTAACAGAGTCAGTTTTAGATGAGGAGGCTGTTTGACTGTTTTATTCAGCTCATTTACCCTCTGTAGGAGGCAGGAGTACAGTTTTAACCAGGAGGAATAACCGATTCACAGGTGTATGACTTGCTTCAGAGAGGTGTTTGGCCACGTGGTAAACTTTATTCCTGTTACAATGTTCATGCTTTCAATAAACAATCTGTGTATTCCCCACTTCATGTGTTATTTCTTAGAGCCACAGATGTTTGGCTTCTTTTTATAGAATGATACAAAGACTTCTTCCCTTTACTTTTTATGGCTGAAAAATTGAACGTTTTTGGGCTCAATGTATTGTAACTTCTCATTTTGCCATTTTTATGAATTTTTGTTGTTACTCTTGTTTTGACCAGAGAAAGACAAAAAAATTTTAAAATTGACAATATGAAAAAGACTCAAGGATGTTTTCAAGAATGTAGAAAATAATGAAAGACTATTCTCTTTTCTTTGTTTTGAGAACAAAACATGAGTTACAAGGGATTGTTTTTCTGTATTCTTAAAGACAAATTGGTACCCTTACACCATAATCCCATTACCTTAAGACCAACCTAACACTACTAAGGAACTACCCATCCTATAATTCCTTCCTTTATCTGTATTCAATTGAGTTGTTTTTGACTGATTGAATTCTTTTCTTTGCATTTCTTTTTTATATTAATTTTCTCAGTGTTTAAATCTCCCACTTTCTTCTAATAATTCTCCCCATAAATAAGGCTAGAGTATTTTAATATATTCATATTAAAACTATACATCTTATTCTATTAGAGAGCAGACTCTGCCCTTTTCTGAGCTTCATGGAAACTAAATCCTGACCCTTTACTTTTAAATTATATTTTTTTTCCATGTAAGATTCAGCACTCTGGATGATGGATGGATTCAGATAACTTGTTGCTAATCCATTATTTTGCATCCTGTTCATAGCAGAGTCAAAATTGACAAAATTGGAGCCTATGAATCAATGATCTTTTTGAGATGCAATGGATTTATTTCTTGAGATCCCAATAGCCTACTTCTTCTGTAGCTGGAGATGGAAAATATAAGCAAAGGAGAAATCTTAGGCTTATGAAGTGAACTGCCCCTTCAAAGATAATTGTACTTTCTCAGTAGGGACCATAAAATGAGGACCATGGAATAGTTTCATTCAGGTATAATATCAAAGAACATATCAAGAGCTTTCCATATTTAACATTTGATATTGTTTTGGCAATGAAGATAAATGATATTGTGTATTTAAAATAGAAAAAATTACCACACAGTCTCTTGTAATATCTAGAATGAGTCTCCTAGATAGGATATCATATACATTACTTCACCAACTTACTAGGCTGTATATGTACATTCACCAGCCTCTGCGGTCAATTTCATGCATTAATAGTTTTAAATGTGCTTCACTACCTCTTTAAATGGCTTATACATAGGTAATACTGTGTCCAAGTACTGCCATACATGTACCTTAGAAGTATATAAGTAGTACGTCCACTAACATACATAGGACCTTTGACATCAGAATGGAATTTATATTCAATCTGATCCTTTCATCATTTCTGTTAGGATATGGCCACATTAATAATTTATCAATCATCTCTTTAGTTCACCTCAGAAAATTTATCTAATTTTATGAAGAAGTTTTCTGTGTCCAAATAAATTTATTACAGTCATTTTAGGCTGTTATCATTATATTGAAAAATACTATTAAAAACTACCTATATCCATAGCTGCCTGTCCATTGTTCATCACTCACAATTCAATTACTACATTGAAATATCAAGTGGGCCTTGTAAAAATGTCTACACTATTGCAAGTCCATTAGAATGAAATTGAAAACTAGCAACTCCACACCTTGTCTGACCAGCACCACATTTTCCTATAGCAATTCACCGCATACACTTCTACCGATAAAATACCGCTCCATAATGAATATGCCTTCCACACTGCCACTTTCCTGAAACTAGATTACCACAAAACACTAGTGCTCAATCAGTACCCTGAAGATATTGAGTGAGAGTAGGACACACAAAAAGCACAATAGGACACCTGACAATATGTCAAGAGAGTTACCTATTATATGCTGATAGAAATTGAATTCCCAGAGATAAAATGTGACTTCTAAATGCCACATGGATTTTCATCTGACACATTCATACCACCTGCTTCTGATGAAAATTGAAAGAATGCTTGCTAGAGCTGGTCAAAAATTATCAGGTCAATCAAATCTACTGCTTCCTATTTTCAAATGCCTTGAAAATACAAATCCTTTCCATCTTCCTTGACTCCATGCTATACCTCAGTCCCCAGACTCTGTTCTGCATTCTATTTTCATGTCCCAAGATCTCATATAGACACAATAACACTAGAAGTTCAGTCATAAAACATACCAAGATGGAAAGAATTTTTCAAAAATGGATGCCCTTGCCCTTATTTCAGCTTGTTTGCTTATTCTCTATTTTTTGAGCTGGTTTTAAGGTGCTTGGCTCTATGCCTCTAGGATTAATCCCATTTATTCACTTGAACTTTTTTTTTTTTAATTTTAGGTGTCACTGATATCCAGGGTTTTTTTGTTTTGTTTTGGTTTTGGGGGGAGTACTGGGGATTGAATTCAGAGGCACTCAACCAGGAGCCACATTCCCAGCCTTGTTTTGTATTTTATTTAGAGACAGGGTCTCATTGAGTTACTTAGTATCTTGCTTTTGCTGAGGCTGGCTTTGCACTCCTAACCTTCTGCCTCAGCCTCCAAAGCCTCTGAGATTACAGGCATTTGCTTCTGTGGCTGGCTTATATCCAGGTTTAAATTTTACTTAATTGATTCTGACATTTCTTATGGATATATTCTTAGTGTAAAAGAGCAAGATAGGTTCTTGTTTTATCTGAAGCTCATTTTGGAGGAAGAAACAAAGGTAATATTATGACAGAGACATTCATAGACTATTTACAGAACAAATTTGATGCTTAGCACTGAGACCTTGGGAAGAATACATTGAAAGTTATCATGTCCTTTCAGCCTTGTGCATGAATTATGGACAAATACAGTTTTCTATTTTTGGTGTCTCTAGGAATGTGATACATAAAGTCTATATTCTAAATTTGTTTCATTAAGTTGTATACTTTAACCTCCAGTTATTTACAGGACTGCTCTGCGAGAAAGGGTAATTTGGAAAATGTACTAGTAATGGAAATTATCCATGATTTCTGTGAATCTGGAAAAGAACTTTGATAAAGGTTTTGATATTGAAAATAATCAATTATTCTCCTGGACCTCTTATTAAAGATGCCCAATTAATTAGAATATAAACTTGGTAGAGTCAGTTTATATGGTTTGTAAACACAGTATTCATGATTGTACACAAAAAACATGAACAATTATAATCTATAAAATAATGAATATATTCTGCTGATATTAAGTACATATAAGCACATTATCAGTCTTTTCCTTTCTGTTTATATGCACCTCTGTTTTTCTTGAGTATTCCTGAAGCAACTGACTATATGTATAAATTCATAAAGAAAATGTGAAAACTAATTTACTATTTACTCAAACCTCCTAGGGTATGAAAGTACCCCAATTCTGTTCAGTTTTAAAAACTGATTAAATTGAATAATTCTAAAAGAGTAGCTTTTCCTAAATAATTAATGCATTTTTTAAAGTATTTATCTCCAGGTTAGGGCCTGCCCTAGAAGTTTAGTGATACCTATGTCTTATTTTGTAGATAAATGTTTAGAGCTAAAATCCATTAAGACTAACCAAACCTAAGGCATTGTTGTAGCATGTTAATTTACCTCAGCCTATTAATTCTTGTCTGCTTCAAACCATATTTTACTTAACCAAGGGTCTGGAAATTAAGATAAAACCATTGCAAAATGCATATAAAATGTCAAATATATGTGTGTGCAAATATATATGGGTGTATAAATAAAATACAAATATTATAAAATCACTTTAAAACCAATGAAAATTTACCTGAACATATTTGTTAGAAACACGTTTTATAATATCAGAAATGAATAGCATTTCCTGCAATCTGTGCAGTGTACATTTGTTCTAAATGTAAAATAAGGCTTTGACCAATTGCTTCACATGGTAGCAATATCTGTGCAACGTAAAGACAAAGTGTTCTACATAAGATCTGGCAATTCTCTGAAACCTACTTTTGCATACTGAATATCAATCTAAAAGCCAATAGTCTTCACATGCACTCATTTAAACTACTTTCCAAGGCAAAGAAAATATTAACTAATGATATACTATAAAGATTTACTGGATCCAATTTTACTTACTGATTGTCTTTTACATATATATACCTATTTATGAGGTTTGATATTCCATTGCATTTATTTTACATAAGAGATTTTACTTTAAAAAAACAAATTTTTAAACAAAATATAAAACTCATTCTGTATTAAAGTTTTCTTGTGGTATTATTTAGATGGTTTCATTAATTAAAAGATAGCTATAAAATTTTAGTCATATTATTTTCCTTTCTACTAAAAAAACTTGACATTTGATCATGATACAGTTTATTTATTTATTACTTAGCTATTACTATGCTTAAAAAGGATTAAAATATTGAGAAAAACAATATTGATAAAATTGCCTGGAAAACAGTACAATGTTGAAATAAATCATCACTTTTCATTATCCTTAACTTTCATCATTGTGTTTTCTCAATTTTGCATCAGTTTTCCAAACAATATCTTAAAAATTCTGTAGATATTATTTGCAATATTAATTGTTTTAGATTTAATTAAGCACAAGTGAAAATACAGGATTCTTATTTTCTGCCACAATAGCAAAGAGAAGGAATTTGATGAAAGATGATATATCATTTTTACTAATCAAACTAGAAGACTGCAAGGAGATGTATAGTTGTAATCTATCCAATGAAGAAGGTGAAATTGATCATATAAGCACAACCTCAGGGTAAGAGTCTTCATACTATACCATCCTTGTTAAACTTTTTTATATTAAAAAATGAATACATATGTTATGTTATTATTTAAACATAGCACCTTCTCAGAAAATCCTAATATGAAATTAAACTGTTCACAGAATTTTCCCCTACATATTTTATGAACTTTAACATGAATCTTAATTTCTAAAGCAAAATTCAAATTTGAAGGTAATATTCAAGAGATTCTTAGCATTTTTCTAGTGGTCTCCCACCATCTTGCATTACAATGAGTTATGTAGTACTGTAATGGTTTATAATCCATTCAAAATAGAATTGTTTTTCATATACAGAAGTGCTATAGCACAAATCTTATGGGGATCTGAATCTTCATTTTATAATTTTTACACAAATCTACCAAGAAACCTTATAGTTTGGTTTTAAGAGATTTTTTTTCAGGTTGAAGATAACTCAGTTTGCTCAATTATACTAAGTTATTAAAGATTTTCTGAAGGATGGACACCAGTATTAATTTGTATGTTATTTTTAAAAATAATCAATTTATATATTCTTTGTTTAGACAAGTATAAGTCACCATTCAAGGGAAGAGAAAAAGGGTTGGGAGAGGGGATAAAACTCCCTGTGCTGATGAACCATACAGTTTAGAACAAAGACAGATGGTGAACAGCAACAAAAGTTGTTCGTGGACAGTAAGTGATGGTGTTTAAAACTTTTAATGTACGGAGTGAACTAGTTTCTGTGGGTACAACTTTAGACAACTGAATGATTGCTGTGGAGACAAGAGAGCTCTAGACCATAGCTGCAGTCCTTGCTGAGATTGTGGGGGGACTACATGTATGTGGTATTAGAGGGGCAGTGAGAAAGCCATTGTGTCTGGCATTGAGTAAAAAGGGAGCAATAGATGTGACATGACTCACCAGGTCTGTACAGGCCATGCATATGGTCTTTTGCAGACCATGAAATGTTTCTGTGTTCCGAGAGGCCAAGCAGCATTTCCCCTTCAGTTCCTTGACAATGCCACCTCCTTAATAATTTCAACAGGGTACTCCTGTTCTCCCTGTCATGCAAATTCTTCTGTAAACTGTTAGTGGGGAATTGAATAAATCAACTAGGAATGATTTGTCTGCTTCTATAGATCCTATGTGAATGTGAAGCCACATGAGCACAAAGAACAATTCTAGTTGGATTAACTATTATCCTTCTTCTAAATGTACTGAGACCCTGATTTTATTTTCTGCTTCTTTTTATATTTTTATTTTATTTTATTTTATTTTATTGGTAGTTGGGATTGAATACAGGGATGCTTACCCATGGAACCACATCCCCAGTCCCCCATTCATAAAAATTTTATTTTGAGACAGGCTCTCACTAAATTGCCAAGGCTGTCATTGAGCTTGTAATCCTCCTGCCTCAGCCTTCTGAGTTGCTGGGATTACAGGCAGTCCCCACCACACTGGGCCCCTGGTTTTATTTTCAAATAGCCACCTCAGATAGTTTTGAAGCTTTGGGGACCCAGAATTCTGGAGCATAGTCTTTTTACAAAGTCTGCATTGAGAACTTGGAAATTTGTGTTTGGCTTTGGCCTTTGCCTCTCCAGAATTTCAACCTGGGTTTAAGGAGGAGGTGTTACCAATATAAGCTTTGTCTCAACTCCTATCTTACCTACATTTGTCTTTCCAGCAGGCTATTCCAGCCAAAGAATGGGCTTCTCTCTTCCTTTCACCACCTTCTAATGACCTTGACATTTTCCGTTCTCCCCTCTAGTAACCTTTACCCTTCTCTTTTCCATAACACTATGAGACTCTCAGGGCCATAAGAAAAGAATTCTCATAAATTATTTCTGAACTTATTTAGATATTTTATTTCCTAATTATATTATTAACATAATATGATTGAGGACTGTGTATTAAGTGTGAGTGTGTGTGCCAATGTGTGCGCGTTGTGCATATATGGGATTACAGTTTTGATGTTACATTATTACTGTACTTTGTTTTCATGGTTGCTGCAAGTCATTTGGAAGTTACCACTCAGTCATTCAGGGGTCACAATCAACAAAGTCTGTTGAACAGGTGATGATATAAACTAATGAGAAAGAGACCAATGCAGGAGGACCATTTTGAATGAGGAGATGATGAATTCAGTTGGTACATGTGCAGTTTGAAGTAATTTTTGGCATTCAAGGGAAATTTCAGGCTAGGCTGTTGGTAGTACATGCCTGTAATTCCTTCTACTCAGGAAGCTGAGGTAGGAGGATCACAAGTTTCAGGCTAGATTGGGCATTGTAGTGAGATCCTGTCTCAAAATAAAATTTTTAAAAGGACTGAGTATGAACCTTGGTAGTAGAGAAATTGCTTAGCATGTGAGGTACTGGATTTAAATCCCAGTACTATGTGTGAGAGAGACATATATAGAGAGAGATTTCAGGAGATATAGGATTAATAATTTTGAACTAAAGTACAAAGATAGAGACAGGAAATATAAATATGATATTATTATTCATATATTCAAGATTTCTAATATTGTTTATACAGTAAAATCAATGAACTAGACACCTTGACACCTCAACAACTAACTTTGTTTTTCGTGCAGAATTACTAAACAAAAAGTAAGATGCAGCATAACATGTTTACTTTGTAAACAGTAGTCATGAAAACAAAATCCCAGTGTGTGTATATACACTCTCACAAATACAGGTGTACACATTGAAAGGACTGACAGTTTACAGAACTATATGTGCAAAATGCAAAAAAAAAAAAAATGTGATGACTTGTACTATATTGTTCATGGGGATTATTTATACAGAGTTAGAATGTAGATTTTAAGGTAGCAGAGTATAAATTCTAACATAATAGTTAATAAACTTGTCAACTGGATAAATCATAATAATGAAAAATAGCATTGTGTGACCATAGATAATTACAATATTCTTAGATTTAAACTTTCCTAATACTAAGGTATATAAAATTCTTCAAATTTATAAAAAACAAGCTCAACCATACATACATATTAGCATTGCTACATATTATTGTAATCACATTTTACAAAATTACAATTAAAACTTATAATAATCTAATAAAGTAATTACCATGTTTTTTTATTCTATAGACATTCAGAAATAAACTTAGATAATACAACTCAAGAGGCCACTGGAATTCAATGTCTCTAAGAAAGAAAATGAATTGACTTAATACTATGTATTTCCTTTTAGCAAATAAAATATTTATTTTTAATAATCTCTTTTTCACAAATAGAGGATGCTACTCTCACTTGACCTTTTTATTAAAAAATATGTGCATTTCTTCAGGGTTCCCTGGAAGAACACACAGCATCAAATTACCAAGATCCTAATAATGGGTGTTCCTTAGTTAGATGTGTGAGACACAATATTCATGAGGAATTGAGCATAAATTTAAAATTATTTTGTAAAAATAATAAACAGCTTTTATTGTTCACTTTGGAATTTCAAATTTCGCATAGCATTTCTGGAGTTAGAACTCACAACTGTAAGTTTTATTTATTTAACAGAGTTTAAGAATCCATCACAGGAATGAGAGGGTTATGAGTTCTAATATTCAGTATTTTTTTTCAAACTAGTGTTTGTCTTAAAAAAATTATATGATCAAATTTGGAGACTCTATAAACCACTATTTTTGAAAATAGCATTCTTTAAGGAAGAGTATAATCAAATAAACCTACTATGCAACATATTCAGTTACCCATAAGTGCATAGATATACATATATGTGTGCTATGTATTTTTCCTCAAAGCCTTATAATTCTAGCTTTATGTTTTGTATTTAGATACTTCTCTAAGGTTGAGCATGTCCTGTGGTGTAAAGAAGCTAGCACCACATTTATGAAGAGAAAGTGAAACAAACAAAAAAATCTGTTTAAGCATCTCAGGTGAGAAAGAATGAGGCTCATTGGAGAAAGAATGGTCACTGCAGAAAGAGTTAGGCAATCAAGTCAGAAGTAGGGAAAACATCAGGGCTGGAAGATCTTCAATGGAAGCCATCGAAGTGTAAAGTAAGGAAGAGATGTGGCTTTATTTTTATTTTATGACTAGCTGTCTGACTATTTTGTAGAGATACTGTTTGGTTTCATTTTCTTCTTACATATGTTTGTGTGTTTCAGTCTAAATATCATCATTCTAGTAAACAAAAGTGTTGGAATTATATATAGCAATTTAAAAGTTTTCTAAAAGCAAGGTATGTCTACAGGATAGAAGGTTCTCTTTCTCATACAACATTGGCATTGCATTCACTATTAATTATAGATTATCATTATTAATTATATATTATCATGCAATTATTTTAGTATGAATTATTATTTCTATATGAATGTATGGAAAAACATTATGTATCACAACACTGTAAAACATTTTCCAGACAATTTATCTTACAATCAAATATTTAAAACAACCTATATAGATTAAATAATTGTCATTATGTTTCATAATATCACAGGTCACTAGAACAAACACACTAAAAGTATGAAATTGTCTAGTATGCAAATCTGATTATGCCATTTCCTTACTTAGAAGTCTTCATTGATTTTTCTTTCTCATGGGGAAGTTGCCAGTGCTTCACTTCACTTGGGTAGGAAAGAGGAAACCTTTTGTCATTTAGTCTGTACCTAAATCTTTAAATTAATCATAAGCCATTTCAGTTCTTTCCACTGAGCTCCAATTTGAAAAAGTATGCTATAGTGAATTATGTTCTTGTTTTTACATATCCAAGTCAAATTTTATTAAATGTTCTGTCCAACTCTCTGACTGGGGAATACCAACACAGATGTGAAGTCCCTTTTGAACATTTGTGACCCAACACCTATGGCCAAAGTTCCCAAGAAAAAGTTCAGATTTGTTGAGCCTTCCGATGTATTTTATGAAACTCCAGTGTGCGGCATTTGTAACAACCATTATAATTTATGTTGAATTTTTTTAACCACTTCATGACTGGATTCTTAGAGATTTTATTTAATTCACTTTTTATACCTCCTTGTTAAATCTAACACATATTAAGTTTCAGTGAAAAAGTGATTAATGGCTTAAAAAAATTAAACAATGATTAAACAGTGTTGACCTTTCCTTTAAGAATATATTTTATGAGATAATGTACTTTGCTTCAGAGAAGTAACCATATTTAATTAACATTAATATGAAAATTCTAATCATAGAATAAAACTATTTTGAAAAGATAATTTTATTTCATCTAATATAATTAATCTGAAATTATATATACATATATATATGTGTGTGTGTGTGTGCATTCCTCCTTAGCAAACTCTTAAAAAATAAATAAATCAGATGACATTTTATTCATCTTTTTAATATTTTATTCAGGTTTTTTTTTTACTGTTTCTAAATTGTAATTCAGTTTGATCTATGAAAAGTGAGAGACCTATTCCTTGGTTTACTTAAATGTAGAAAGTGAATAGGAAAGAGTTATATAAAGATTCTTTATTTCCTTTTATCTTTATCTTTGCTTTGTGTCCCAAAGTTTTGTAAATTAATCACTTCAAGGTCAACTGTTTTGTCATTTCTCCTAGCAAAATCTCTCACTAAAGTCAATTAGTGGATCAACTGAGAAGGCAGTAGCTTTACTAATTTTTACAGTGTTTATTCAGTTAAAAAATCTGCTTTAATGTTATTTCATTTGGTAAGAGATGGGAATGCAAGCAGACATACCCATCTATGGCTATAATCTAAGTCTAATTGCTATTAACTTGAAATTTATAAAATATTTAAATTAGATAAAACTACTAACTAGAAAAATAAACAAAATTGCTTTGGAAGTTGTTTTCACAATTGAGAGAAAATAACTTTCCTACAGCTGGTTGAAGGCAGGAAACTTTCCTTCAAGCATACATTCTGATACAGCCCCTAGATGAAATGCTTCATAATCTTCCACTTCAAATTCCCAATTATCTTTTAAAGAGAACTGTGAAAATTATGACAGGTTTAGATTTAAAACAAAAAAAAAATGTGATACCATTAGTATACAAAATGATTTAGTGGATTCTTACACTGTGTGATAACTAGTAATTATATTATCAAACACATATATCAACTATTACTAATTATGTGACAAGCTAAACAGCCTCACTTCTATATCTATTATTTAGGATGTGACAAACCTTCTCAAAAGTTAAAGGGTTAAAATATCAACCACTGATTTCTATTAGATATTAATGGTTGACACCTGGGCTGGTACATTTGATTGGTTATGTTAATCTTGATGCCACTTGACTCATATCATCTAATCTCATGTACTATTGTGCTAAAAGGTTGTTCTGTTTCAGTATGATCACTGGAATGAATCTGTAATGTAGAGGGCTTAGGAATTAGGCTGTAGTTTCTCAACTACAGGCAGGCATACAGTCTTGTTCACAAGGTAGTTTGGCCTGAGTCCAGAGGTATGATAGTATATTAGCCTATATTGAAAATCAGTGAAATACTATTTCTATGACATTTAGTTACCCCAATAAAACTCCAACACTAGTTCAAGTTTAAGGATCAGAGACAGGATATGTTGCAAAATCACATGTAAAAAATAGATGCATGCATAAAAGGAGGAATTAAGATTCCTTCTTCCTTGGTCCTTTATTCTCTCAAAGTCTTCAGCTAAGTGGATGAAGCTCATCCACTTTATGGAGGTTAATCTGCTCAACTTAGTCTACTGATGAAAACATTAATCTCATCAAAAATACCTTAACATCAATGTCCAGACTCCTGTTCTACCAAATAACTAAATATTGTGACATAGACAAGTAGAAGCATACATTTAATCATGAACACTTGTTTCCCACAGAAATGTTCAAACAATAACACATCAGCAACAAACATTATTTCCAATAAACAGTATTTAAATAATTGCAGTAAAAAGTTAATGAATGAACAGAATATGAGAAGTAAATAAGAATAACTCAATTCTAAGTAAGCAGAGGTAACAAGGGACTCTTCTTTGCCTCTCTTCAATTCTATCTTCAAATAATAAGTTTGACTAAAAAAAATAAAGCACAATTGACTCATGATCTTCATTGATACAGTGAACCATTGCATGATTTACCAAATGCAGAGAAGACCAAATGAGTTTGGAAAAAAAAATGCCTGGAGAAGACATTTACCCTACAAATCAAAGTCAATAGAGCTCAGTTATCTAGCATAGATGACACAAAAGTTGAGGGCGAAAGCAATAATCAATTTAAATTTGAAACCATAAAAACGGAGTACACACATTGGCATCAGGACCCTGCTGTACCTTGTCACTAATGAATACTAAGGGAAGATATGTGAAAGGAAAAAAAAAGAACAACAATTCTTCCAAAAGTCAATCCATCTGTAAGAGAGATAAGTTAGGAGAGAAAGAGAGCAAGAAGAAAGAAAGAAAAGAAAACATTTTAGGTAACCTACAACATTTGATTCATATTTCCTGAAGCCTAACACACACACACACACACACACACACACACACACACACACACACAGACTTATACACCTGCTCTATGTATATAGGAACTCATATGAGAACAGGAAGAATTTTTTCTGCAAGAACATTCTGCTACCTTCTATATTCACTTAATATGTTCCTTAGTGGAATTATATATATTGCATGAGGCAAATAAAAAGAATAAAATAAGGTCCATTAAATGCATTATTTTGTATACTAATGGTATCATATTTTTGTTTTTAATCTAAACCTGTCAAAATTCTCACAGTTCTTATATATATATATATATATATATATATATATATATATAATTCTGTTACCTTATTTATTTATTTTTATTTGAAGATATTCTTTTTTTGCCCTCTTTTTTTGCAGCATATTGTCAAAAGGCAGAAAAACAAATGAACTAGCTAATGATAAACAGTGATACATGAGTTTGGATAATATTATCAAATAATGTGGAAAAATTATCTGATAGCATATAGTAAAAAAGTGGAAAAGAAAAGTAAAATCATATTAGAGGGTGCAGATAATATTAGTCTATAGGCAAGTAGAAAATACTGATACACAGATAATGAGAAAGTCAGACAAAAGATGGTACTGTACACATAGTTTACTAAAACTAGAGAGATTAATTCATAGTATGATGCATGAATAAAATTCAGTTAAGCATGGAGTCTCAAAATATTTCCAAAAATAGAAAGAAAACAAATAGTTATGGAATTAAAGAACCCATAATGCCATACTCAAAACAACACACAAAGGTGATCAAACAGTAAATAATTTATTTCCAACTTAAAGAAAGGCTCCCTGAGGATCTAATAAATTAAACACATTTTCTATAAATAATGTAATCATATAGTGAATTGTCTAAATTGAGCAAGAAAAGAATGCTCTTGATAATTAGATGGGAGAACAAGCCTGACCAGGACTATGATGGCAAGGTGGCACATGGTTCCGTCCTAATAGAATCAGACCAAAGCCTCAAGCTGGCCTCAATTCACCTCAGAAGAACTAGAAGACCATGGGGCAGCCTCCCTGAAACTCTTGAGGAAATGTTATTCAAAAATATGTCATACTGCTAAACCATTTTCAATCTATCAAGGAAAGATACAACAATGTTTGAATTTTGAAGAGCATAAAGGTTATACTTCTCAAGAAATATTTTTGAAGTATAATTATAGAGAATGGTTTTCAACCAAAGTAACTGAATAGAAATAAGATAGTAAGAAGACTATTACTATATACTGAATTGGTTAAATTGTATGAATAAAATCAAACTGATTGTGAAAAATGTAGTTATCAAAGAATATAAATGCTATAAATTGAAGAAGCTTAAAACTGATAAAGTAATTTTGAAAGAAATAAAAAAGATGAAAATAGGAAATGTAAGTTCATGAATTTTAATCTTTATATGTTGGGAATTAAGATATCAAATTTAAATTCAAAAAATCAAGAAACAAATTTAATCTATGTATATATACATATGGATTTAAAGGCATACATTTAGATTAGATAATTTTATCTTTGGATTATATTATTAAATTTAATTTTGAAATTAAAATTATTTATAATTTATTTAAATTAGTGATTTGTAGGTTAAACATTTATAAAAATATATAAAGTAAATATGGTAAAAATAATACAACAAAACTAAGTGGAGAAATTAAGAAGAAATTGAACAAAGTGTTATTCTACTAAACATCAGTAAGAAAATTGTGTATCAGTTCTAAAGGTCTACACATCAATAAAGACTCAAAATAACATTCTCAGACTAATATATCTTATTATTTTTATTTTATTTATAAAAAATTATTTATGGTGTGATAGATATACATGTTGAGAATTGCCTAAATAAAATTAGTCAATATACAAATTACTGCACATATTTATTAATTTTTATAGTAAAAACACAAACTCTACTCTTTGCTATTTTCAAGTGTACAATAGATTGTCATTAATTGTAGTCATGATGTTCAAGCAATCTCTTGAATCTTTTCCTTTGTCTAATAGAAATTTATTAATCAAAGAAAATTGTTGTTCTTTGACCATCGTCTCTCTTCACTAACAATCATTTTCTTGTTTCTATGAACTCAACTTTTACATTGCACATGTGAATGATGATCATTAACTTTTACTGTATGGATTACTTCACTAAATATTATGATTTCCAGGTTCATAAGAGAGGACACACGTGCCTAAAAATACATACAATGATGGTGTTTGCCAAGAGTATATATAGAAGACAATCAAAAGAGCTCTCAACTGCTAAAGTTGAAACAATTTAAACAACAACAGAAATAAATAAAGGCCAGTCCGAACTAATATAAATACCCTATTTATAAATTAAAACATAAGGTAGTAGGAATATATCTACACCGATTCCCTTTATTTCTAGAACTTTCCATTCACCCTTGCACAGTAGTCATATATGTGGCCTGTACTTGTCATTGTCTCCATAGAATCCAACAAGTACCTAGAATTTAGTAGGCAGTCAAACAATCTATGAAGAAAAGTCCACTTGAATAGACCAGTAAAATTAGCTAACATCCACTTATCTACCTGTCAAATGTAGAAATGGATATTTTTCTAACTTCCACAAAGAAGCTGTGATACAGAACATTTCTTTTTACATTCATTTGAAATATTTTATAAAAGATGTTCAATACACATTTTCAAAAATATTTAATAAGATTTGTCTGATTGGTTTCAATTGCATAAGTTGAAATGTTTTTGGTTTCATACAAACACATTTAATAGATAGTCATGCACTGCCTAGTGATATTTCAATTAAGGACAAACCACACATATAACATTGGTCCCACAAAATCATAATGGAGCTAAAACATTCCTATCACCAGTAGAGTCATAGCCATCATAGCATCACAGCATATTACTCTTGTGATTGACATGACACAAGTGAAAACAAGCACACTACACTGCTGGTCACATAAAAACGTAGTGTTTACAAATGTGTAAGGCATGATATTAATAATGGTAGTATACAGCCATGTACCTGGCTTATGTATTTACCATATGTGAGTAATGATCATTACCTTTTTATGTAGTTTGCTTTATTTTTCCTGCATAATGCCACATATTCATGGTTTTCAGTATGCCTCAGACTATTTGTTGAAAACAGATATTTTAAGTAATATTATGTTATAACTCTGGAATGTGATTATTTTCCCCAAATTTGTTGTTTATAAAATAAGTTTCCTAAAACAAGTCTACAGAATATGCTTTTTCCCCTGAATGTTTTGTATTGTCTTTGGACCAGTGTGTGGTTAGAAATCCTGTTCATTATTCAAGAGTTTTTAGATTTTTACTGAATTTTTCTTTCTATCAGACCCTCTTGTCCCTTTATGCCCATTTGTATATGTTGCAGTTAGTCAGATGCTTACAGCTTCCTCTGCAGATGTGCCAAGGCATCTGAGCATGTGTGGAGAGCTAGCAAACCCTTCTATGACAACCTTCTTTCCAGAATCTCTCTAATAAATATCTATCTAGTCTGCTAATTCACTGGTTAGCAGAGCTGCTGTTGTTTTTTTGTTTGTTTGTTTGTTTGTTTTTTTAATGTTCACCTGCTCCTGATTTCACTACTTTTATTCACTACATTGCTTATTTTTTTCATAAGGAAGTTATTCTGTTCTTAACTGAAGTTCATTAATTTTTAAAAATTTTTATTTGTTCTGTTTAGATATGTATTATAGTACAGTATATTTTTGACATATATACCTGGAGTATAACTTCCAATTCTTTTGGTTGTACATGATGTGGAGTTACACAGGTTGTATATTCATATATGAACATTTGAAAGCTATATCTGAATCAATAATTTTCTTGTCTAAATGCTTATCCAATTATTTATTATGACTGACAAATTTGAAAGCTATAAAGTGATTTTTTTGTGTGTGAATATTCAAATTTGATAATTGTTTTGAGAGAGAGGTAATTTATGAACCTCAATGGTCTGCTATACAAGAAGTAGCCTTTATGATATTGTTTTACTTATTTTATTTTATTATTTAAAAAATGTTTTCCCATATTTTATTGGTATATTATAGCTTTACCTAATGGTAGGATTTGTACATACTCAACATACTCAACTCACAGTAACCAAGCTATGGAAACATATAAGTTTCCTTTAAGGGATGAATGGATAAAGAACATGTGGTATACATACACAATGGAATATCACTCAGCCATAAATAAGAATGAAATAATGTCATTTTCCAGTAAATAGTTGCAAGTAGAGAATATCAAATTAAGTGAAATAAGCCAATCTCAAAAAATCAAAGGATGAATGTTCTTTCTGATTTGCGGAGATAAACCTATACAAGGGAGGTTGGAAAGGGGAATAATAGAAATTAATTGAATTAGAAACGGGAAACTAAGGGAAGGAAGGGGGGAATAGGAAAAGGAGTTAACTGGACATACATTTTCTAGCCTTGTATTTGAATACATGATTAGGTATTCAATACACGGTTAGGTAACTCTAGATCCCATAAGACTGGGATCCTAAATAGAATAAGTTAAACTCTGTGAATGTATAATTTGCTAAAATACATTCTACTGTCATGTATAACTAAAAAGAAAAACTAAAAATTTTACCATATTTTATTTGTGCATTATAGTTGTACCTAATGATGGGATTTGCACATACACACAATATAACAATGTAATTTGGCCAATATCATTTCCCAGGATTATCACGTAATTTTAATAAGATTGAATTGTTGTTTTAGAAATTCTCAAAGAATGTGAAAAAATTCATTCCAAGGTACTAATATACATAAATCAGCCAGTTAATTTATTTCCAATTTATGTTTTGTTGTATTAAAGTAAATTGTATAGTAAATATTAAATTATACAACAAATGTTAATACCACTGTAGTCTCCCAATACAGGCATATTATGACAGCACACACTCTCTTAAAGGCCTTATTGCACAAATGCTTATTGAGCATCTAACGTGATCTGAGTCCTGTCCTTAGGTTCAGCTCTACCACCTTCAATGAGACAAGCATGGCCCCTGACCTCACATAGCAGACAGATTAGGTAATAGGCAAATAAAAAAACACCCACACAATTGTACGATAAGAAATTCTATGAGACAAAAGAACAGGAATATAGTACCTGAAAATGTCTGGTTGAGGGCTAGAAATTTAGTAGGGCATGCATTTTCAGGAGCTTGTGCTAGGATATCATCTCTGGACTCTAACTTTTCAAATAGGTAATGGAGGTCTAGTTTGTTTTGCATCTTTTCATGTTCTGTTAAAGTCCCATTATTTTTATTCACAATAAATAATTTATAGACTTTGATGGTATTTGTATTGATTTTACTATTTCCCTCAACAAATAAAGTAGTTCAAAGTGTAACCTTAAGATCCCAAGAGTGGTGCAATTGGAAAGTATGGTAGATTATTAGGAGCTAGGGCTTTAGGAGAAGTTGCTAGGTCACTGGGGCAAGCCCTGGGTGGAATGTGGGACTGTGCTCCCATCCTGTCTCTGCTTCCTTGGTTATAATGAGAGCACTCATGCAGACATTTGTCTGCTACTTTATGTGCAGCCCTTGCCAGAGACCCAGTGGGGCCATATTATCTTGGACTCGGACCTACAGAATGGTGAAGAAAATAGATATTACCTTATTACATAAGTAGCCTGAGTCGGGTATTTCACTGCAATGAAATGAAGCCGAATAATGCAAGCAAACCACAAAAATTTGAATTAATTAAAATTTATTAATTTTGCTAGGCCTTCAAGAGTTTGAATCATGTTATGAAAGTTTTGTGTCTTCCCAAAATATAAAGACATCATAGCTAGTTTTCTACAAAAAAAAAAAAAAAAAATATGTTGCTTCATGTGGCGTCTCATGACTAAACACTCAGGGTCACTTCGGGTGAACTGGGATGCACGAAATAATCCCACTGAGATAGAGAAACACCTTTTTCTTTGGGTCCTATGAGGGCTCCTCTGACCTTAGGGGTCGGTGGAGAGAGAAAGAGAGAGAGAGAGAGAGAGAGAGAGAGAGAGAGAGAGAGAGAGAGAGAGAGAGAGCGCGAGCGAGCATGTACTGAGCCCTTTTATTGGGAAGAAGCTATTCAAATGAGGCAAGGGGTCAGGTTTCAGGGGGTTGATTCTAGCTTCTTGATGTCAGCTGTTAGCTGATTGACTGACATCTAGGAAGGCCAGACCCAAAGGCAGAGCAAGAGAAGGGGACACATATAGTGGGTTTCCATGGAACATTCTATCCCAAAAAGGAGAAAGGGGTAGAATTACAAAAGAATAGCTGAGTTTAGCTCAACCCTAAGTATATGCCTACTCAGAAGACTGGCCTTGCTATCCCAGTAGGTCACCACTCAAGCCACAAAGAATGCAGTGGTTGATCAGAGCTTGGTGCATCAGGACTGGAAGGTGTGGTCATTCAGAACAGCTTCCCACAGCTTCATTAAGTATATTTCTACTTTTTTATATATCGTGAATAATGTGATATATGAATCTAACAAATTAGCTCAAAAGTCTACCAATTCAGCATAAAGTATATTTCTTTCCATTCTAAATCTAATTTCCTCTTTCTGCCCTTTCCACCTCCCTTAAGTCATCATTTCCTTTTCTGTGCATTGTGTTCTCATCTTATTTACAAACATTTTCTTGGTGACATAAATACTATAAAGTAAAATAGCTCAAATAAAAATGAAGGCAAACCTGGGGATAGTGGTGCATGCTTATGATCACAGTCTTTTGAAAGGATGAAACAGGAGGATCTCAAATTTGAGGTCAGCATCAACATCTTAGCAAGATCCTGTCGCACAATAAAATTTTTTTAAAAAGAACTGGGGTGTAGCTCAGTGGTAAAGTGCCACTGGGTTCAACCACTAACACCAAAAATGAATAAATAAATAAACAAACACACACAAAAAAAATCGAGGCAAAATAATATTCAAATAAGTTCACAAATACATTTATTTAGAAATATTGGACAAAATATCATATGTGACTGTTTTACAAATAATTTCATCAAGGTCACAAAACTTGCCATTGGTAAGACAGAATCTGTACCAGTTAATTGTGTTCAAACATTTCAACAAAATCGCTTTTTCCTCAGTATGAATATGTCGTCTTCCAAATAAAAAATACCATAGAACTGAATTCAAATGCTAATACAAAAATGTATATTTCTGATGGATAACTGCATGCTATATACTGCAATGTTGTCTAACAAAGATTAGCACAATCCAACTTGAAAAATCTTCCCATTATATCAAATTTTTAGACATATTTACATTTTCAGGGTTTGGCCAGAATATGTTTTACCCGACAAGTTATTACTGATGGTCAAACAATAAAAAAAAAAAAAAACAATGACAAAAAACTATCCTTCAATTTCAGAATCTACTTTAAATATATAATTCCAATTCACACAAAAATATTATTAACTTAATGATGGACTAGGCCAAGGAATTTTCATGGTATGGTTAAATGAAAGGAGTTGTGGCTAAGGAAGAAGGGATTTGGTTTTAAACAAAAATCTACTTATTTCTATTAAAAGTAATAGCCAACTGACCCATGTTTTGTTTTACAGATCATTTATTTAAAATTTTAATTAGACTACTTAAACAGCTATCATTTATTTGCAGTATATTACAATAAAATCAGGTTCTCTGAGTCATATTTTAATTAGAGAATTTTGTCCAGAGTTTATAACATGTCATTGCCAAATTATTGAACTGATGAAAAGATTAATTAGAATAGTATTGCTTATAATAAACAAAAAATTACCTCACTTATTAGTGCCAATTAATGCTTTTAAATCTTTGCTAATTCATATGATGACTAAGAAATTTAAAACTCCCTAAAGACTTAAATATTTTTGTTAATTGTTTATTACCTAAAAACAAAATAATGGCAAAATATTTGTTTTATAACAACCAATAAATTTGCTCTTCCATGCTTTTTAAATTATTAGATGAAATTATTTCTCTGGGTATTATGCTAGGCAATATTCATGATAATATACTATATATCTGAAAAATCATCACTTAATATAAAATTTAAAATGGTATTTAAAAACTCTATAGGTTTCTTTAACACACAATAGAGTGTGTTGTATAATGTATGTATCAATGCATATTGGCATTAAATGTGATTATATATTATGTATATACCTACAAAAATTTTAAGTATTTTTAATATATATCGTGTGCAAATATGTGCAAAGATTTATGTTTTGTTTTTATTAAATAATTGAAGATTTTATCTTTGGATTATTTCAGTTTGAATATGATTTGACTAGACATAGATTTTTGGGGGAGGGTATTTTAACTGGATATTATCTGAATTTCCTGTTTCTTCTTTTTTATCTGACACTAATTTGGGGGCAAATGGTTACTATTACTTTAAAATTTCTTATGTTTCATTCTTTCTATTTCTTCTGGGATTGCAATTATGCCTGGTTGTACTTTTTGAAAGAATCTCTCAGTTCTTGATTATTGCTATCTTATTTTATTCATCTTTCTCTTTGAATTTGTGTGAGTTTTCTATCTTCAAATGCATTCGCTCATTCCTCTTGTGTATCATGATGTATCTTTTTCTAAATTTCTATCATTTACGTAGGATTCTCTAGTTACATTAGTCATCTATTCTTCTGTTTACTGCTCCTAATACAGGTTTTATATATTAATTATAGCCATTTTAAATTTTCTTACTTGTAATTTAAAAAAATGTTATTTCTTGAGTCTGGTTTTGATGTTTCTTCTTTCCACACCCTCCCCGCGCCGCCCCATTGTCATTTTATTTGTTTGTCTTCTATACATTAAAGGGAAAAAAGTTTACTAAACATGCATTATTGAGCAATAGGATTTTGGTTAATATGGCCTCTAATTTTCATCAACCTGACTTGAAATAGGTCAATGTTTAATATCTGATCTAGCTATCAGAGCCAGAAATTATGAATTCCTTCAGTGTAACTGTTATGTCTCTACTTCTAACTTTAGTTTTCTCTAAGTAATTCTGCTCAGTGAGAGGTTGAGACTGTCAGCTGCCATTCATAGTCATCATACTGGAGGCCTGTTGGTGAGGTGGGAACACGGGGAGATGCACTGGCATTTTATAATCTCATGATTTCATTTGTCTTTTGGGGGTCTATGCTTCTATGATTTCATCTGTGTTTTATTTTTGTATAAGGTCCTTTTCGTTTCTTCTCAAGTGATACTAGAAGGCTAAAAGGCTTTGAGTGTGCAAAAATCCCCCCTTCCTCCAATCCCTGCACACATTGTAGGAGAAAATTTTGGTAAAATCTCACCACCTAGAGTATAGACCATTGTTGTAGAAAAAAGGTCATTCTTTTGTAGCTACCAGAACCAAGAAGGGATCTGTCTCAGATCTTTACTGTGAGAACTTAGCGGTGTTCTTCGAAAGTAAAATATACCAGCACCCTTGAGATGGCAACTCAGGAATTTTCTGCTTTCAGGTACTCCAGTTTGCTTCTAGCGATGCGTTAAAATTATCATTTAATTGTTCTTACAAAGATATATTTCCAATGGATTCTGATCCATGTAGGCAACCTTGAATTGTCTCTCTAAATTCACCTTTCTCTTCAGATTTTGGAACAGTGTTTTGCCATTTGCCCTGAAATCTTAGTTCTCCTATGGACCCAAGTCAAATTATTGATTTTCAGCCTGTCCACTTTTTTTTCCCTGTATGAATAGAAATAAAGACATACAAGCTCCTTATACCTTGGACCTGACACAGGAACTTTTCCTATTTATTTTTAATTGTTAAGTCCATGGATTAAAATAATAAAATTCCCTGACAAATTTATTCTGACAAAGCTCACATTTAAAACAATAAATTAAATCACAAGCTCATGATTGGAATTTTGCTGAAGTTTCAACATTACCGTACATATATATGAAACATAAATCCAAAATGATAGATGCACTTATGAAGGATATTAACACCTGGGCAGAAAGGTGTCTACTGAAAATTAAGGAAATTTGGCATTATTATTATCTTTACCTTTCCTTCAGAGGAAAAGAGAGAAACTCAGAAATGAACAGAATTACATTGACTATATTAAGGCTTCACAATGAGATACAGTTTTTTTTAAATATGCCATCAATACAGCAAATTTATTAAATAATGATATTTGAGTATGAATATCTTTTTGATTTCCTTCTCAGGTTATATGGATAAAAGACACTTTTTCCTTACATTTATGTGGCATATAATCAATCATTAAAAGTCTTGTATCATTGAAAACTGTTAGGACTAGCTATGATCCCTGTAGCATTAACAAATTATGTTACTATAATTAAAACAAACTATTAATCTGTAACATTTCAAATATCATTATTCTTTTCTAACCAGAATTAGGGGAAATCAAATTTCCTCCTTCTTATGTAGCAGAGTCAGGGAAAACATGACTCCCGAGGAGCTGAATGCTCTATTGAGCATCTGAATAATGAAAAGAGAGTATCCCACAAAGAGATCATCCTGGCTATATTGCCAAACTGCTGTAGTTCTGTGAAAAAGTGGGTTCAGCTCTTCATAATTACTTTAAAAGACAATTATACTGCAGTTTTAAAGGGAGACTTATGTGGTAGCTCCTTTATCTATTGGTGATGAAATTTCTGAAAATGTAATTGTTTTGTATGCAATGAAAAAACTAACTAGTAAGCATATTGTGTAACAAAAACTCCTGGTCAGAAAAACTACATTGTTTTTCCTTATTAAAGAAGAAATTATAATTGACAAAATTACTTTTTAGAGCTTTCAGTGTATGTTAGTGAAATTACAAAACTTCCGCTTCAACTCATTATGAACTTATTCCTTGATCAAATAGATGATTTCTTCAAATAGAGCTACTGCCAAAATGCAATCAACCATGAATTGCTTTTAACTTTGTGAAATATCTGAAGTAATTGAAAATTGAAAAGTTTGAAGCTAAACTAACAACTATATTTCTTAGTTTAGAATACTTTTTATGAAAGCATACATATGGAAATTTTATTGCTGTATGCTGAAACTCCAAAACTAATTTTATCTGCAATGTTAGAAGGAAAAAAAAACATTGAAATTAAAATAATATCTTGCTATAATTGTTTGCTTTCTTAAATAAGTTGATAATATAAAATTTCATAAGTCTCATTTTGTAGTTTTAATTCAATAATGCCTTTTTTAGATATGAAGATATGAGCTTAATGTCTTCTCTTTAAATGCTGTTCAAGAACAGTCCATTCAGAAAATAATCATGCCTACTTGACTTTAATATATAACAGATTAAAAGTAATGACTTTTGTGAATATATTG
The DNA here is from genome assembly GCF_045843805.1 of Urocitellus parryii. Classification (NCBI taxonomy): domain Eukaryota; kingdom Metazoa; phylum Chordata; class Mammalia; order Rodentia; family Sciuridae; genus Urocitellus; species Urocitellus parryii. Next base: position 118,315,554 of record NC_135540.1, on the reverse strand, counting down.
CTTTTCTCAACTAGTATATTTTAATTTTTTCTTTGTTTTTAAAACAAAAAAAAATAAATTAACTACTTGCACTCTAAGTTACTATATTACCTTCTTAATTAATGTAATGTGGGTTTGGGTTTCAGATCTTAAAATTAAGTAATTTAATAAACATATGACTTCATGTTCTAGACAATATTTCACCTTTAAGGAAAGATATTATTACTTTGTTGAGTGACAAGTAATTCTCCAGATTAGTTTGTTCTGATGTACTGAAAGAGAGTTTTTGTTTGCTCTTTCTCCAAATATTTTTAACATTCACATTTTTCTTCTGAAAAGAAACTACTTTACCCACAAATTGCCATTGAAGCCTAGTAGGTTAACATGCATTGATGACTACATTGCTTGCCTTATAAATTATCTCTTTGTCACAGATGTATTGATTACCTAATCGATATCAGCCCATAAAGGGCTGGGAAAAGATCAACATCTTTCCAGAGTAGCAATAATCAATTGACCTACATTATATTTTGTGTGTATATGTGTGTGTGTGTGTGTGTGTGTGTGTGTGTGTTGTGAATATAAGAGTGAACAATAAATGCTGCCCAAACAGAAAAGAAAATTCACAAACATCTTGAGTAATGCAAGCCATGATTTAATAAACTTCCTTATATCACTAAATAGTAGTCAAGGGAAAATAAAATGAAGGAAAGGTTAAGATCATGGCTAGAATTAGAGGATCAAGGGTTCAGATGGTCTGCTTCTATAGAGTATGTTTGGAAAACTCTGAATGGTTAGTGGAACACATTTATCAGAAACAGAAATGTCTTAGAAATATGGAATAAAGATTGAAATCATATGTTTCATCATGCTGGATTGTCTCCATGCAGCATTCAGTAGCATGACTAGATTAAGAAGCTAGAGTGCATTTCTAATTTATTAAAGAGATATTTTAAATAATTACTGAGTGTCTTTAATTTGACAGTTAAAATATAAAAATATAAATTATAAAAAATAAAAAAGTTAATTTTCTAATTATATTGAAAATTAAACAAAAAAGAAAACCAAAATTTTGAATGACTGCTACTTATTTGGTTAAATCAATACAAGTAGATCTTAAAACTTGCCCAACATTAGAAGACTTGTGGACCTTATTATATAATATGTTGTCTGGGCTGTACCCCAGAACCCCTGAACCACAGTCTGAGAGGTGAGCCAAGATTTTTTTTTATGTTATAAGCCACACATTTAATTGACATACACTGATAACCTAAACTAAATGTTATCACATTAATTTTAATTGTTATTTGTATTAATAATTAAAATAAATTCACTGATGTATATTTATTGAAATAAAATATTAATTTACAAGTGTGGCATAAAGTGGGTATGTATTACTATTAGTATTATCATTTTGAGATATTGAATTTTTATGATGCAATATTTATAATCAGAACTCTTCCATTTCTTTTGTTAATAAACTACCCAATACCAATTTGTTGTGTTATCAATTTGCTTGCAAAGAATTATGCATACTTACTTTCTGCACAAATATATTTATACATTATGGAACTTTTTAGACATTCATTAAAAAACTGAATGAAATCAAATCAACTACTTGCATTTTGACTACCTTGTTGGACAGTAGGTCATGGGAATCTATGACTCCAATCTTGCCATTAAGATAGGTATTGACTATGAGAAGACCAACAAACATACAATTGAAAATTTTTTTTTCTACTTTGAGTCAAAATTTCTTAGAGTTATAACAAACCTCCATGTTTCTAAGTTCTAATGTATTTATCTACTCTTTAGTCACTTAACATCTCAAAAAAGACTAAATAAAGTTTTTCACCTTCTAAAGCATTAGATTTTTATAAGTGTGTTTCAATCTATCCTCTCTTCCAGAATAATATTTATTAGTTTCTTAGCTTTAAATGTCAAATAATATATTCACACCAATTCGTGTATTCATACCTGTATTTTGGATAATAATGATCATCACATTCCACTATGTATACAACCAGAGATATGAAAAATTGTGCTCTATATATGTAATAAGAATTGTAGTGCATTCCACTGTCATATGTAAATAAAAAATAAAAATAAAAGAGATTTAAAATGTCATATAATATATATATATATATATATATATATATATATATATATATTATGATTTGACATGAAGTTTCATTATCTTCTGTAATGCAAGAATATGAAATGATAGGTTTGTGAGAGCTGTAATGTAATCAATCCATCCTGGTTTGAATGGACAGGGTGGTTACTGTAGGCAGATGAAGTGTGACTAGAAGAGGTGAGTCACTAGAGGTTGTCCTGTAAGGGTCCTTTTTCCCTGTGGCTACTTGAAATATCCCCTCTTTCTCTGCTTCCTAACCCCATTGTGGGCTGAGCAGATTCCCACCTCTCACCCTGTGGTGTGCTAATTTAACTTCAGTCCACAGCAATAGAGTCAGCTGCTTATGGAATGAGACCTCTAAAATCATGATTCCTACAAAAACTTTTTTTCCTCTATGTTGTTTTGTCAGGTATTTTGGTAACAGCAATGCAAAATCTAATTGAAATAGAAATCAATGCCAAGAGTAGGGTCATTACTGTGACTAGCCTGATCATGTGGTCCAAAAGCCTTTGGAGCTGATTTTCAGAAAAAATTAAAAATGTAGGTTAGAAAAGATTTTGAATGTTGTAAGCAGAGCTTAAGAACAATTCTACTGGAAGGTCAGAAGACCAGAATGGAAATAGGAATGTGGATCATGTTCATAAGGTTTCAGAGGGAAATGAAGACTCTATTGAGAATTAGACTATAGACTATTTTATGCCATCATATGGTAAAGAACATAGCTATATGCTGACCATGCCATGAGACTTTCTAGAAGGCAGTGAGGCACTAATTAATATGACAAAGAAAATTTCAAGACAGCATATTATTCAGGCAGTGGCATGGATACTGCTGGTAACATTTATCCAAGTTTACTGTGAGAAATGGGAGCACAAAGCAGAGTAAATGAATTTTTTAAAAGTTGTGTGTTGGCCAGAAATGACCAAGTAAAGCTGGGGCCAAGGAAACTCTGTTTGTTACAGAGACATTATAGCCACTAAAGATATGCTAAGTACTTTTCACAGAAACAGTAGGAAAAATCTATCAGAGCATTTCAGAAATTTGCCATACTATATCTGTCACAAGCTCCAGAGTACAGAAGAGAAATTTCCTTTGAGAAAAGATCATGGCAATCCCCTGTTTTCACAGTGAGCTTAAGAAGTTGTTTCAACATATTGAGTCATGCAGACACCTAGAGGCCACTGAAGCCTCACCACCAGGGTGTTCAGGTACTGTGTGTGATCTGGTAGCCAACTTTAGTAATTCCAATGTGTTGCAACTTCTGCAGGAATGCAAGATGCTGGAGTTAGGGGAACAAGGAGGCTTCCACCAAAATTTCAAAGAAAGGCCTGGGAGGTCAGCAAAGTGGAGCAGAGATGACATTCCTAAAGGCTATCCTTAAGATGATGATGCTTAAAGTTATACAAGAGAGACAAAAGCTGGAAGGAAGATCCCAGGTATTAGGAGATGCCAGTAAACTAATCTGGCTGCTGGGTGCAATAAGAGATGGGCTTTTTAAAAATAAAGTATGCACACTATAACTGTCAAGGCTAATGGGCCAGGGTTGCCCAAGCCTTATAATCAACACATCTACTTGCTGTATGTCCTAGATGCTATACATGACTGGGTTTTGCCCACCCAAGATTTGGTCTTGTTTTGACCCCATATTTTCTTTGTATACCCTTTCTTTCTTTTTTAAATGAGGGTATTTTTTTTTCTGTTCCACTGTAATTGGATATATGTAACTTAATTTTGTCTTTTACAGGGGCTCTCAGCTGAAAGTTTGCCTTAAGTCTTAGAGGAAATATAATTTGGGCTTTTAGGTAATGTTGAAACTGTTAAGAATATGGGATTATTGGAGACTAACTAAATGCACTTTCAGTGTGAGGTGGACATGAGCAGAATATTGTGTGGATATTAGACATCCCCCCAAAGTTTCTGCATTAATTCGGGAATGTAAACAGATTGGATTGCAGGAACTGTAACTTAAACAGTCCATCCCAGTTTGAATGGACTGTGTGGTAACTATAGATAGGTGGGGCATAGGTGGAGGAAGTGGGTCACATGAGGTGTGCACTGGAAGGATTTGGCTTCCTTGTGCCTTCTTACCTCAAATCTGCTTCATGGCCTGTCCATGAGCTGAGCAGATTTCCTCTGCTAAGCCATTACTCAGTGATGTGCTTCCTCAACTTATCCCAGAACAATGGAGTTGGCTATTTATGAACTGAGACCTCTGAAACCATGAGCCCCAAATAAACTTATCCTCCTTTAAGTCCTTCTTCTTGGGTACTTTGATCATAGCAAAACAAAAAAACATGACTAAACACCTACAGACACAAACACAAACACATACACACACAGACATTTGTATACATATATATGTATATGTATCTGTCTGCATACATAGATGCATATGTGTATCTATCTTTTAAAAATAAAACAGCCATACACATCCATGCACATGTATATGAACATGTATGTATAGATAAATATATAAAATATATCCTGTTTACAACTCAAGTCAGAGTCATAGGGGTTACATCCTGAATAATTCTCTTTCTTTCATTGTCCCATCCAGTATTTTTCAAAAGCTACCTCTTTTTCTTTTTTTTTTAATTTCCAGAATGTGGCTTACATTTATCTGTTACTCATTTTCATTCTCATAATTCTAGAATTAATTTTCATACTAAATACCATGTAATGATTAATGTTTTGTGCTCCATGCAAAACAAGAAAAAATAATAATAAATAAATTTGGGAAATATTGCTCTGACTTTGAGTTACACTAAACACTTTAATGACTGAAACATTTTTCAGTAAGTGAATGTTTTTAAATTTTCTTATACCATTTATCTCACTGTTTTTGTACTTGAAACTACTTCACTCTGCAAAATATAATGTATTTAAAAACTATTGTCTTTGAAATATTATTTGGGTAATAATAAGTAACAAAAATCTTAAAGAATTGGAAATAATACATGTCTTCACACATTACAGAGAGTAAAATAGGACAGAAGGATTTGATTACATTCTTTAATTAGCCATAATTGCACCTCAGATAAACTTCACTGGCTATGATTCTGCCATAGTGCAAATTATTGCTTTCATTATTAATTATAAATAGCAAAAGTATCTGAGAATATTTACTAACTGACTGCATGCATCATTTAAAAATAAAATCATTTACTTAAGCTAAATTTACCAACATATGGGAATTTATATGTATCCCTGGAACCATGTGTCACCTCTGAGATAGATAGATAGATAGACAACAACACAATCATAAAACTTCCTGCAAATGAGAAATTGATAATAATAATTTGCCAAGGTTTTCACATAGTGCCATGAGTCTTTAGCCAAAAAAAAAATGTGAGTCCTCTGGAAAATAGTGGCAAATAACATGGATTTAAGAGGTTAGAAAAATTTTTCTGTATTTTTGGTTCCTTTGATTTTCTGACTACATGATCTTGGAATTTTTAGTCTATTACAAAAAGAACAAAATAGCACAATGTGGGTGGTTTATAAACAACCACAACTTATGTCCCATCATCTTAACACCTGAAAAGCACAAGATCAGAAAACCAACAAATCAGTGTCTGGTGAGGGTTTATTTCCTGAGTCATATATGGCACCTTCTCTCTCTGTGCTCATGTGGTTAGAGAGATAGGGCAATTTTTCAGAATCTCTTTAACAAGGTCATTAATCCCATTAATAGAAACCTCCATACTCATGAAATAATCACTTTCCAACTAACACATCATAATGGTGATTGAATTTTAACATGAATTTCACAGAGACACAAGCATTCATATCCCAGTACCAAGTATTTCTCTTCATAGTGACACAATTACTTCATCTGTCAATAAGAATTATAATAATACTAGTGAAACAGTAGTGAAAACTAAGTGAGATAATCTGTGAAGTATTCTACAAATACTGTCTAGCACACAGTAAGTACTCAATAAATACCACACTTTGATAATGAAATTTAATTTGAACAGATTTTACATTACTCAAAATTTCAATGTAAATACTTATTTTAAATAAAACTAAAAACTGTAATTGTATTTTCATTTTAACATTTACATAATGCACAACATCACTTGCCATGAATTAACTGACAAATAAATTTCAAATTAAGTTCTTAATTAAAATTGACACTTCTGGGCTTACAGTGAAAGCAATAGCCATCTGCTTTAGAAGTGACACTAGCCAGATAAGAGCTTTGTATAAGACTGTAAAGCAGTTACCAATCTGCTTCAATTCAATGTTAGGTTTCAGAAGATGAGAATCTCACATTATCCCAGTCTATCCTTTTGTAGAAATGTTATAGTACTGATGTTTGTCTTCCAGTATAAAGCCTTCATTCATTTTAAAAAGAAACTAAAAACTCCCCCAAAAATCAATGACAAAAAAAAAAAAATCAAGTTGTAGGTAGAGATCATTTGTGATATAAAATCTTAAAGAATAAATAAAATGTCATTGGGTCCTTTAAGAAACACTGATTATTTTAAGGCAGCTGGACTATTTGTGTGTAAAAAATGAATGTTTGAGTAGATACATTGACTGGGTATTACAAATTTTAACACAAATGTAACATTTAAGTCATAACAATTATACTCGGACCTTCTATTTTCTGCCTTGATAGGCAAGCTAGACGATTCATCATTTTAGCTGTTTTATTTTGAAGAAATATTATATAATTCTTTGAAATTAATCTGTACATCCTGAGGTTTTTTTTTTTTTCCAATGACAGTGACATCACAAGATAAGACTTACTCTAAATTCATCAACCATGCTTTGCCCCAGTGGTACACTTGAAGGAACTTCACCTTGGGACTGAGTAGAGAAATCACTTTCGTTTTTTCGTTTGCCAACAAATAAAAATCTGTAGGCAGGTAGGAAAGGCCCAACTATGGTATTAGGAGCTTCTAGTAATACAGCCAGTTTCCAACCAAATACAATGTTTGAATTGATGACTAAGTTGGGTGATACACAGCATAAATTTGTTTGTAGACTCTTTCTAACTTGAAAGAGAATATTAAATTATATTAAACAGACAAATAAATAAGCATAGAAATCAGAAGATCAGTTTTTTTGTGTTTCCTGAGGCATGTGAATATCTGTGATTTCAGCATATGTGATAAACACCCCTGAATAACTTATATCTTAAACATTGGTGAACATTGTAAACACATTTGGGGTCTGTCACAGGTGCAATCTGAGAACTCACTATCTGGCATTACTATTCAGTTGGTCTTGAATGGGGAGAGGATATCTGACTCATAAAAGGTGAATAGGAATTGATACTTAACTAACCAGAGATTTAGACGCCAGTTATGTTCCCAGTCAATGAAAGTTTTGGAAAATAAGCCTGATGGATTCCAAAACTATCCCTGAAAAAGAAGCTAGTACAAGCAATGGGGAAGCTTATTGCTGCATATTAGTATAATATGGCATCTTGCTACGCGAAGTGACTTTGGGCCAGAAGATAAGTAGCATCTACTCTTTGGGAATCTGAGTGGAAATGTAGAATCCCCAAACCCACCCATATCTGGCTTACTGAATTCAAATCTGCATTTTAATAAGACTCTTTAATAATTAGGTAACACACTACTGTTTAAGAAACGTTAAAATAAAATAAAAAGAAGAACTACACCTCTCCTCTTCATTCATTCTGCTCTTAATCTGAAAAATGTATTATCTTATAAAGTGATTTCTGCAGAGAAATAATTCTTAGCATTACATATTTGGTGTTTGGTGTTTTTGTTTTAATAGCAATGTATTTTATTCCTTTAACTTTTTAACAATTATTAGTATGAACAGATCAAAAATATTTAATTGAGTCACATCTCTCTTGAGGTAAAAATATAAAACATGTCTTTCAATAATAGAAAGAACTGTCTACAAAATGAATAAGACCTGGGGGAAAAACAACTGAAGTACGGCTCCCTTTATATTAGCTTTCTATTTCACAACTCAGTGCATTCACTATATGGCAAAAATCCATTGATTTTAAATCTATCACATTTCAATTAGAACTCATGTAGCATTTACATTTAGATCAGAAAGCTAGTAGCCTAAGTGTTGTTAGGAAGCAAAGGCCTAGAATAGTAACTGCTTCTTTGGATTTTTTAGGCCATCAGCCACAAATTCTGTTCACAGAATGATTAACTTCCTAGAAAATTCTGTCTTGTGACAAAACGCCATTAACTCCTGATAGTCATAAACACATTAAATAACAACCATAGATGTTGCTTTGACAGCTCTAAAGAATTTGTATTCAGTTTTAATGATGGAGAACCTCACTTATCATAATTTCTGAGTGTCGAATTGATCCTTGGAAGAGAGGCTGATAATTTGATTGTTCTGTAATGTGCTAGTGCATAATTTCAGAGAGAGAAATGATTTTATGAAGAAACTAATTACATGTAAATGAGTTCTTTCACAAGATGTTAATAAAATTAGAAATAGTTTTCAAAAATGAAGAAAAAAATAATATAAAGTAAAAAGCCTTGAAGAGGTAGATGATTAAAGAGCACTACAGAGATCTGTCCTGGGAAAGAGTATGAAGGAAACCATGTCAAGGAGAGAATTTTTTTTTTTCATTCTCTATCAGAAAAAAATCCTCTGGTCTTTTTTACCATTAAAAAACCTAATTGTTAACATGAATTATAAAAACTTCTAATTTATATTGTAATAAAAGTGTTGTTCATGGGAAAGTCATCATAAAACGTTTCTCCTGATAGAAAAATACCTCATATCTTACATGGAAGAAATCAGTGATAAGTATTCACATTCATCTTACAATACATGTCTTTATATTTTTAAAATATAAAAATAATAAAAATATTCTAAAAATGCTTTTATAGAATAAATAAGCTTTATTACAGTTGATTTAAATATAATGAAGCAATGTATTAATCAAATTACCAGTGCTTCTCCTTCTTGCATATGTTCATTTTTCTTTCTCTTTCTAACCTACTGCTGCTTTATTTTCAATAAGGATTTGTGCTATACTGGATGTAATCCAGGTTTACAATCCTCTAAATTTGTAGTCCTAATATTTGGATTAGAAAATATCATGATTCCCCAAAGTGTGGTAAGAAAGCAAAGCAAGCCAAAAAGTGGGTGGGAATCCCTACACAATTAAAAGCATATGTATTTTTGTTAACTAATTACTCTCTTATACTCAGCTTTCTCATCAGGAAAACAGTATCTTTTTGTATGAATTACCATAATTTTGCTCTCAATAGCATCATATTTTTTCTTATTACTTTCTCAAATTCTATTCCTTCTTAATTTTCTTTACTCTCTCTTCAAAATTTTTATCAGGGCATGAAATTATCAGAAAAAAAAATGAGGATTTCTAAAATTTTTAGCTCATGGACTGTGTTCTATATGCATATTATGAAATTTATTGAGCTCCTTCCTCTCTTTTCTCTCAGTTCTTCCTATTAAAGCAGATTTGTAGGTTCATACTCTTTTCTCTTTCATAACTAATTTCCTGCCCACTAAAAACACATATACAAACATACATATGCACATATACAAACACACACACAAAAGTGAAATGTCTGTCCATGTATTGTTTTTGAAACCTATATTAGGAATAAATGTCTATCAGTGTTTTGGTAATGCTTCCCATGAAGTGAAGATAGGATTTAGTTAGATATTAGAGAGGACACTGAAGATGTTATGTTAACCAGAAAACTAAAAATGCTAAATAATAACTATGAAGTATAGTAAAAGACATCTGCTAAATAAAATACTTAGGTATAAATCAAATGAAATGTGTATACTATATGGATAAAATTATAAAACAGGTAAAATAAAAAAACAATAAAATAGATGGAAAGATATTCCATGTTTATGGATAGGAAGACTTTAAAATGTTAAAATATCATTTATTGACAACTTGGTGCTGAGAGCCATTGCCACGTAGGAATGACGCATGGCAATTTCTTTGTCAGCCTACTCCATGTTGCTTAGAGAAAGGACTCTCCATTGTGGAAATGGGCTTGCCTTTGGACCTAGGTCATTTGCAGTGACATTGCATGTATGCTTGAGTAAGGTGGCCTTGCTCAAGGACCAGGGCGGATCCAGGTTTAGGGCGGATCAGATTTTAGGGAGTATCCTGCTCCTTGGGTTTAGGGTGGTTCCAGGTTTAAGGTGTACCCTGCTGGGAATAGGGCATATCCTGCTGCCTCAGGCATGCCAGCTCCTTGAGTTTCTGTTGAGTTCTCTTGGGATTCAGAGCCTGGTGGAGTACGTGAATTTTGCCCAGAACGTGGAATTTCCCCAGAACATGTGTAGAGTGCCGGTGTCAGTTCGAGAATAAAGATTTGCTGTTTGAATCTACAAGGTGTGTGGTGGCTCATGATTTTGTGCCCAGCCAGACTGCGGCAAACTTGATCTATAGATTCATCAAATTTCAATCAAACTTAGAAAATTGATTTTGTGGATACTGATAAACTGATTTCAAGGCATATATATGTATAATTAAAATCAACATATAGGCAGAAATCTAGAATACCCAACCAAATATTGAAGGGGAAGGACAGAGGTGGATAGATGACTACCTGAATTCAAGACATACTATGACACTACAGTAATCAAGACATTATAGTACACATGAAAAAACAGACAAATGCACTGATGGAACAGAAGTTAAAGATCAGAAATAGACACAAATAATCATAATCAATTGACCTCTGACAGTGGGTCAAAGGCAATACAGTGGAACAAAGACAATCTTTTCTAAAACTGATACTGAGAAGGCTGGCATGTACATGCCAAAAAAAAAAAAAATAAAATGCACACAAAGACCAGAACTTAGCGCTTTATAGAAAATAATTCTAAATGGATACTAGACTTAAATGTAAATTGCAAACCTATAAAGCTCCTAGAAGATAATGTAGGAGAAAACTAAATGGGCATGACAATGACATTTTTTTCTGAACTACAAAGACAAAATTCATGAAAGAATTAATGGATAAGCTTGACATCATTAAAATTAAACATTTTTGCTCTTTAAAAGGAAAAGTTAAGAGGATGACAGGACAAGGCGCAGTCTTAGGAAAAATATTGGAAATGATACATCTGATAGAGGACTGTTATTTAAAACATATAAAAACTCTTAATATTAAAAATAAGAATATGAACAATGTGATTTTAAAATTGAACAAAAACCTTAACCAAAAAAAGACATACAAATGTTATCTGAGAAGTATATGTAAAGATATTCAACATCATATGTCATTATGGAATTTCAAAAGAGAACAATGAATTGTCACTGCACACTTATTAAGATGACCAAAATTCAAAAGAAACAAATGTAATTTGGTGAGGGTATCATGCAGTAAAAACCCTTCCTCATTACTGGCAAAAGCCATGTCCTCATGAAGAAATGCTGTGGCTCAATGGTAGAGCACTTGCCTGGATGAGTAAGGCTCTTGGTTGGATCCTCAGCACTACATAAAAATAAAATAAAGGTATTGAGTCCAACTACAACTGAAAAATACAAAAAAGAAATAGAGAAAAAGAAACCTCAATATACTAAACAGATAATACAATTTGCCACAGATTTCTTAGGGGTAAAAGGGAAGAACCAAAAACAATTTTACCCTTTAGTTCTTTATTGAAACATGAATAGTATCTTACTGTGTTGAGAAACATTTAAGTGGATAGAAATTAAATAGAAAAAATATAATTTTGAGTGATATATTTTCATTTTAAAATTTGCAAGTACATTGCCAAAAAAGATACTAGAACAATTAGTCCTCACATTTTCAGGACGTATTGCACATCAATAAAAATTTAAATAAACATTTTTGATGTGAAAAGCTTGATTCTAAAAAAGAGATACAAAGCAATTCAGTTGCAAAAATATATGTAGCCAAAGAAGGCAGCATATGCTAATAACAGATGAATTACAGAAATATATAATACCTGCAAAATTCAGGACTTCAGTTGCTTACATTTCTCTGCCATTTATTTATGGCTCTTATTATTATTATTTTAGTAGCCTGTGCATGTAATGTTACTATTCTGTCTTCTCTATCTGTCAGCTACTTTGTTTTATTTTACATTTCATTCTATTCACCTTTGTAGCTAGTCAAATGAACTGTACCTAATGTTGATTTAATATCTGTAGATGACATCATTTCAAAAGTGGAAAGTTTTAGAAGCACAACAGTTTGAGACATATTTCAAAAGATGAGGGATAAAGCTCTTTAGGGTTCATATTGGCATTGCATTCATGTAGAGATTGAGACGACATACAGGTGGAATAGCAAATAGATCAATTGGATTAAAGGAGAGATTCAGGTTGGATTGCCAGGACATAAACTGAAAACAACGTGCTCAGCCAACCTGTACCACTGGAATCCATGCTATGGGTTTTGCATCGTATTTAGCAATGATAAATTCTCCAAAGCATTACTAAACATGAATAGGGAAAAATATATCTGACACATGAAATGTAATGTTTCCAATGTAAAATGTCCTAAAAAAAGAAACCACAATAAAAATTAAAAATTTAATTATGTCTAAGTAAACAAGTTGAGAATATAGTGATTTATATGTTGGAGCTTAAATATAGCTATTTTCCTACTTTTGTTTACTTCTTGATTTAAAAAAATAATAATAGCTTCCTGGCTAAACATCCCATTTAGATTTGCTTATGCAGCTAACGACCACTGTTAAAAACTGTGCATAACTTCTAGAATGGGAAATGAGCCTGGCTAATTTAACCACTAGGATTCTAGATGAATCCTGTTGATGTATTCCTGATAATTAACAATCTGTGAGCAGCTTCATTGTCCAATATACAATACACAGCACAAGGAAAGTGATCATTTGTACATTGTGGGTTTAGTGGACTAAATGAAAGAGGATTTTTTATTAATAGCTGCACTTTTCATAAATTTTATGAGTTAATAGGGTTCAATTAATGTTGCCAAGTGGTATGCTTCATACATATGTCTCTGGGGCGTTGCGAAGTTGAGAAGAATGTGTAATGAATGGTTGAGCAGTTATATTGGTACCCTAGTAATTAGAGAACGGGTAATTAATGTGCATCTGTGTTAGGCTCCTGGGTGCTGTCAACGACCCTGTAGTGTGCAAAAAAAGAGGAATTATGAGTTTGGCAAGGGAATACAGCTTTTCTCTTTTTCTTAAATTTTAGATCTACATCTGTGTTTAATTAGAAGAAGAAATGAATTCCCATTAACACCATTAGGCAACATGCTATGATTGGTTAAAACCTACATGGACTGTAAAACACATTTAGAAAGCTCAGGAGGTCATAATGAAATGTTTTTAATCTCAGAAGGCCTTTTTAAAAAAATAGAATACAGAGGCTGAATAGCATCTACCTCATCATTGTAGAACTCCTTATTTTCTCTACTTTCGGCCATTTTCTTACTGTATATGATTTAAACAAAGTATCTACTGAGTAAAAATGAGTTACCACACCTGCAATTGTACTTTTTTTTCCACCTGTACAAGTAAGATATGATCACATAACCTTTGCAATAGGCCCTGTGTACAAAAATATCCCATATATTAGTGACAGTATGAAATAGTTTACTAAAAGGTAATAGTCACAGATGTTACAGATGACTAGCTGTGCTGATGCTATGGTTTCCAAAGAGATTCAAATTAAATTGCTTTTATCTCCTGAAGCAGAATAACATTTCATATTCCTCATGATAATAAAATGTATCCTTAGGGCAAGTAGTATGTCTGTACTTTTAAAATGAAACAGTCATGATTTAATTAGTAAGAGCATCGGCCTTGGTTTTAAGAGAAAGATGACTCTCCTGAGTGTTCTTGTTCAGTGGCCCTCAAAAACTCTGCTTTTTGACAGAGATCTACTGGGTGGTTGTATTTGTAATTACACATTGCCTTTACTTAAAGTTTTGCTAATATTCTGTAAATTATTCCATTGAGACATTAACTTGAAATGAGAATATTCCCTCTTTCATATACAATTACACTGCACAATGTCATGCACCACAGGCTATGAAGTTAAAATTTTGGGGAAAGGTGTAGGATTGGACACCAATAAAAAAAAATTGTAGGTGCATTAATGGTGAATAATTTCATCCACAGGAAAGTTTTATACTTGAATTTAGATGGCAGCTCTTATAAGGATGCAAAATTATTTGCTTTTTGGCAAACATACCTTTTTGACATGTTTGCATTTGCTTTGAGAATATCCCCGCTAGTGTTATTGCTAGATCGTATGGTAGCTCCATTTTAGGTTTTTAAGAAATTTCTAGTGTTCTCCATAATGGCTAAAATAATTTTGTTTCCCACCAACAATGAACACATGTTCTTCTTTCTTCATATTCTCACCAGCACTTATCTTTTGTCTTTTGATGGTAAATTGTTCTCATTGATGTAAGCAGGTATTTCACTGTAGTTTTGATTTGGATTTCCCTAATGATTAATGATATTGAGAATTTTTTCATGTGTCTCTTGGCCATTTTTTGTATGCCTTCTTTGGGGAAATATCTAGTCATATTGTTAACCTTTTTATCTTAGCAATTATTATTACCATTATTATTTACCTGTTGAATTGTTTCACTCTCCATATACTATGGTTAGCCTGTTGTCAGATGCATACTTTGCAAATATGTTATTCTACTTTGTACCTTGTATCTTTGCTTTTTTTTTTTTTTTAATTTGAGACAGGGTTTTGCTAAGTTGCTTAGGGCTTTGGAAATTGCTGAAGCTGGCTTTAAATTCATGATCTTCCTGCCTCAGCCTACCAACCTCTGGGATTATAAGCATGCACCACTGTGCCTGCCTTCCCTTTGCTTTTATGACTGTTCCTTTTGATGTACAGAAGGTTTTTAGTTTGATGTTTGTTACAGCACAGTTCATTATAGCTCATATATGGAGTTAATAGAAATGTCCACCCTAAGATGAATGAATTAAAAAATGCTGTATATGAACATCATGGACTCTTATTCAGCCATAAAGAAACATGACATCCTGTCATTTGTGACTATATGAATACGTGTAAGCAATATATCACAAATTCAAAGCCAGCTTCAGCAATTTAGGGAGGCCTTAAGCAATTTAGTGAGACTGTGTCTTAAAATTAAAAAAAAAAGAAAAAGGGTGGGGATGTGGCTCAGTGGTTAAGCACCCCTGGGTTCAGTCTCTGGTACAAAAAAGCTTAAGGTGTTGGATATGCTCAATTACCCTGATTTGATCATTACCCAGTGTATAAATGAATCAACATATCACATTGTATGTCAAAAATATGTATAAATAATATCAATGAAAATAATTTTTAAAATAATATAAAGACATACAATTTCATTCCATTTTATTATACATGCATAATAAATTTGAGTCAATTCTTCAAAAATGTCATGAATGTGAAACAACATATATTCATATAGTACAAAATATTAAGATTATTTAAAATATTTGATCTCTTCTTCTGGCTCTAGATTTGGTAATTCACTCAAGTTTGAAGAAGATGTCTTAAAAATACACTGAAATATAAAAATAATTGTTCTATTTTACTATTATTCTTAATCATTGTATCTTAGAATCTCTAACACTAACAGTTGTAAGATGAAATTTTGTCTTTTCAGTGAACTGTCCAATAGATTAAGCCACTTAGGTTCTATCCTTCCCCCTCTTTACCAGAAAAAGTAAAAATATCAAAGGAACATTACACAGTGGAATGAGCATAAATGTACATGATGATGATAATGATGATCATAATGATGATGACAGTTTTTTTAAAGTGAATAGATTCAAGATGCTTCTATATTGCACCTGTCTTGCTATTGAGAGAGTCAAATTTACCCCTGCTTGCATGTGGGTTCGCTTTTGTAACTTATTTGTCCAAAAAATGCAAAAAAAAAAAAAAAAAAAAAGAAAAAAGAAAGAAAGAAACTGAAGCTCTGGGACTTTGGGTAAAGGTTCATAAGAAGACTGGCAGCTTCTATCAGGTTTTGTTGAAGATTACTTAACACAGCAAAATACTGTTAGGTAAACATTTTGCATATAATTTTGTTTATTATGAAATACTAAATGTAAAATTGCTTGGGGTTGAAACAGAAAAAGAAGGGCTGAGTGTGTAGCTCAGTGTTAAAGTGACTATCTAGATAGAACACACAGGCCCTAGGTTCCATTTCCACAACCACAAAAACAAATGTAAAATTAACATAATAACATAATAATGATAATTACTTTTTCCATAATTTTTAAAAAATTTCATTTGTTTTTAATTAGTTGTGCATAACAGTAGAATGCACTCATGCACATTGATATATCATACATAGATGGGATATATTTCTCATTTTTCTGAGTGTACATGTTGCAGGATCATATTGGTCATGTAGTCACATATGTACATACAGTAATAATGTCCATTTCATTCTACCATCTTTCCTATTCCCACATCCTCTCCTTTCCCCTCCCATCACTTTCCTCTACCTAATCTAAGGTAACATTATTCTACCCTATTGCCCCTTGCCTTATTGTGAATTAGTTTCCACATATTAGAGAAAGCATTCGTCTTTTGGTCTTGTGGGATTGGCTTATTTTACAGAGCATAATATTCTCCAACTCCAACCATTTACTGGCAAATGCCATAATTTCACTCTTCTTTTTTATGTTATTTTCATGTACTTAGCATAGCTTATCTCATTCAATAATCATATGGTTAATTCTCTTAATGTGATTTTCTTCATTGTATAGATGAGGAAAATGAGATGGTGAGAGGTTAAGTATGTAGTCAAGAAATGATAGTAGTCAAATGTCAGTTCACACAGGTGCATGAAAGATGCTTCCTATCACCAGTATTGCCTCTCAAATGGTTGAACTTGGAATTGAATCCACACTTATTTAATTTCAAGCCCCATAAATGCTTAATTTATACAGAAATTCCCAATTTATGATAAATGTATGATTATTAATTTTTATAATGGTACAAAGGCATATATGTTTAGTACATACTACTCCATATTTTGATCTTATACTGGATTGGCAATATGCAACACAGTGTTGCTAATTGTGTATTAGTTTAGGTAAATTAAATGCATTTTGACATACAATATTTTCAATTGTCATGAGGATTATGGGGACATAAATCTGCAGTAAATCAAAGAGTAATTGTATTTAGCCTTCTGATTCTCCCATACACCTTCTAGAACTGTACTACAAGTCAGCTAATGCAGCTGAACAGCATATAGTTCTGCTTTAGTGTTGCTGCAATTTAATTCGTACAACTTGAGCCACAATCTGGGTTATGTTTGTTAATTTTGGTCTCCTTCATTTTGCCATAATTTCCATAGACACATGGATTATCCCTCACTTGCTCACTCTTGCACCTCTATTACCTAACAGATTGCCTAATACAATTTGTTAATAATTTTTTTTCAAAATCTCTAGAAATTGGAGAAATGCTAATTAAAACTACACTGAGATTCCTTCTCATTCTATTCAGAATGGCAATTATCAAGGATAGAAGTAACAATAAATGTTGGCAAGGATGTGGGGAAGAGGTACACTGATTCATTGCTGATAGGACTGCAAACTGGTGCAATCACTTTGGAAAGCAGTATGGAGATTCCTTAGAAAACTTGGAATGGAGCCACCATTTGCCCCAGTTATCCCACTCCTCAGCTTCTACCCAAAGGCCTTAAAATCATAATACTACAGTGATACAGCCACATCAATGTTCATAGCAGCTCAATTCACAATAGCCAAGCTTTGAAACCAACATATGTACCCTTCAACAGATAAGTGGATAAAGCAAATGTGGTATATATATGCAATAGAATATTACTCAGCTATAAAGAAGAACAAAATTATGGCATTTTCTGGTAAATGGATGGAACTGAGATTATTATGCTAAGCAAAATAAGCCAGTTAGTCCCCAAAAATCAAGGGTTGAATGTTCTTTCTGATATGTGAGTGCTAATACTTAATAAGGGAGAGTAGGGAGGGAAAATATAGGATTTCATTGGATTAGACAAAGAGGAATGAAGGAATGGGAGCCAGGTGGGAATAGGAAAGTCAGTGGAATGAATCAGACATAACTTTCCTATACATGAACAGTGTAACTCCACATCATGTACAACCCCAAGAATGGAATCAGACTTATAATGGGTTGTACCCCATGTATGTATAATATGTCAAAATACATCCATCATGTATATCTAAAAAAAGATTAAAAAAACAGACTTTTGGAATCAAGAATAAAGTCTTAGCTACCTTAAAAGAAGATGAACATATGAATCTTGAGCTGTCCTTGAAGGATCGACCATGCAATCACATCATGTTTATGGGTGTCTGCTTGTCTTCCTTACTAGTGTCTTATTTATTCCTCTATCAGTCCATATGTTCAAGGGACCAGTATGCATAGAGCTCAATTGACAATATTGAGCATTAAATAAGGAAGCCCTAGTGAAAACACACATGCCCTATTGTCATCCAAACAAAGCCATAAAGTTTTCTAACAGAAACATAGTAGGATTTTTACTTAAAGATAGTAGTTATCTATGGCTATAAGGGAAAGTTGATTTTTTTTAATACTGATAGACAGTACGCTTAAATTGCCACACAGCTGGCTTGGTGGAGTATGGCATATTTAATTTGTTTACAAACACTATTGGCACTTAGTCTTTATCAAAAGAAATTTTGGTTACATGTGTTTCATCTTGAAAGCAGGTTTAAGTACCAAATATCAATTATCCTTTAATGTTCCTTAGTGCTTTCTATCTAATATATCTAAAGTCAAACAAAGTTAAAAGAGTTAATTATTAAACTATCCCCTTTGAACAAAATTCAGGTAGGTTAATGTTCTAAGCAAAGTAGAAGTTGTCAGTTGCTTTTGACTCATTGAAGTTAGAGTCTCTGCAACTAGGAATTGCAATTCTTTGTTGTTTTTTTGTACCCATGGAAACTAGTTTTTCTCTTGTTCTGTTTTGTTTCATTTCAAAATTATTATAAAAATTTAAAAATTCCCAAATTTTAATCAAATAATTTCTTACACTATTTTTTTATGGATTGTGCATGATAATGGTAAAATTATTCTTTCTACTTGATCATGGTAACCGTTTTGAAATTTAAAATATTGAAAAAGTTTTTATGAAATTGCAAATTTTTATTTTGTTAACAATACTTTCAAATGAGGAAACAAATTCAAAGCTTTGCTTGCTATTTATAGAGTCAAACTTCTGACCTCTACGGAAGCCAATTATTTTGTGTGATAAATCAGGAATGTAAAAAACTAGGGAACATTTCTAAAATAATTTTGCATAAGAACGCTTGTATTTATTTTCAATGTGATTCATAATGCCTCACTCAGAGTGATATATGAGCAAATATAATTAAAAGGTATGTATTTATAGAAAATTGTGTAATCATTGGAAGAATATATGCTTCTGTTATGATACTTTTGCTCTACCATTTCTTTATAGCTCTGTAATTATATTTGAAATGTTTGTTTGAAAATAGTTCCTTATCTCTAGATATTCAAGTTTAGTAACAAGAACTTTTTATTTCAAATATTACTAAGGAACACAATGTTAATTTATGCTCATTAAAGAGAGCACAAATTTTAGAAGTTTGAGATAGACAATATCAAATAATTCACCATAGGAAAGTTTCATGTAAGCTATTATACTCTAATTTATGTAGCCAGGAAGAAGTCAAAAGAAAATGACGCAGTTATATCTGTTAGAGTCAATAGAAGTTAAGGAAAGCTATTCATTAAATTATTTCATATTTTCTAAGTGGAGCAAGTATCTGTGAATAACTTAGTAATGAAAAAGATTCTAATATGCCAAAAGGCTTGGGGCCCTCATTTTTGTATAATCTACTATCAATCCCTGGTACACAAAAATATTTCTGAAGCTTTGAGCTACCTCATCAGTGATCGAGCACCACATACCCACTTCAAAGAAGTACTGTCCTACCACTAATGTAATTCCAAAAATAAATGTAAGTCCATTTGCACTTACATGAGAAAGCAAATCATAGCCACAGCAATAATTTAAAACCCCTTTTCTTCTCCCCTCTACCCAATAATGTTCCACTGCCATCTTTCCCAATTACCTAAGTCTTATACCATCCATCCATGGTCTTCGTCTCTTCTCTCCCTTCCTCTTTCATATTCAGTCTCTAGTCCCATATCCTCTTCCACTTCCATATACATCAGGGTGCAATTAACTGAACAAGAAATAAATTAACTGAACAAGAAATCTAGAGTGTTATTTACTGAAAATGAGAAGGGGCAACACTGCGCACCTTCACCAAATTTTAATGATATTGTTATTTATAGTCTTACAGTCCAGAGTAATGGGTCTTCTTAAATTGTCACCAAGGTACATTTATGCAGGTAACTTAGAATCTAAAATCTGAGATTAACAGAACTGAAATGGTAACACATTAATTTACTATAATGAAAAATAATAAAAACATATACAAAATACTCTGAGGATACTGATGCTCTTCACCAAATGACCTTCTGCCTATCTAAAGGGGATGAAAACAATCATGAGTATTAACATGTAAATTTCTCTAGTATAATCTGATTAACCTTTACCAATTAATCTATTACATATATTTCTTCATGTCTGTTTTGTAGATTTTTAAAATGAAGAATATCACCAAAAAAAGTACATAAGCTATGGGGTAAAGACAAGAAACATATCCTATGGAAACATTTTTGGAATGTTTAAATTTTATCCATAAATGTACTCACAGACTTTTCAAATATTCCTTGTAAATCATTTCCATGACATTCCCCCAAGGAAATGATAATATTTATTATTCTTGTAAATTATTGATAATTAAAGACAAAACTTAGTGAGTTGAGACATTCATGTCATTCTTGTTCAAGTGGGAAAAACAACTTGGTAAAATTCTAGCCACTGATTATTAGAAAATACAAACACATATATGTAAAATAATTCCAGAAGAATTCAAGATCCCTCTTTCTTGTCAGTGAGAAAGCTAGAGAGTAGAAATAAAATCTCACTTTCAAGTATGTTAAAATTTGTAAATTTGTTAAGGAAAATGTATACTTCTTAAATAATTTATTTATGCAATACCTGCTAGAATTAAAAAAATGTGTTAGTTGTTTCATGAACATTCACATTTGGAGCCAGAAGAAACTGCATCTTAATTTCAGAAGGGAAATTAGTGAGATTTTAAAATGCTAAATTAAATTTTCATGAGTACACAACTGTTAAAGGTAGAAGATGAGATAAACATTTTAATATCTTTCTCTCTGCAAATCATTTTTCAAAGTACATGGATAAAAGATGAAGGAATTTACGTGACGATCTAAAAGTTCCATAGGAACAACCAAGGTCTCAAAATATGGTCACCAATCACTGGAGGCAGTTCTGTGGTAGGATGGCATGGATGCTCTCCACGCAAATTTATTATTTAAGACTGTGTTTTAACAAATGCTTGTCAAAGACTATATTTAATTTTGTCACATCAATTGAAAATATACTAATAAAAAAAGAAAGTCTCTGCTCTTATGAAACTCATACTCTACTGAATGGTATAATTAATCAGATTATAATACAGCTGATTTAGCTATTGATTAATACTATTTAGGAAATGTACAGCAGCATAAGGAAATAGAGAATGATAGTGGGTACATTATGATTTAGATTGAAATTTATAATTCCAGCTGACAAGTTGTGACCCATAAAAATAGTGCTTTCTTATATTTTGAATTAATATATAAATGTATTATTAAGAAAGTATTTTTCAATGAGATGATATTTAAGTAATGATATAGACAAACACAAGTAGCTGGTGTCAGGCACAGTGGTGCGTGGCTGTATTCCCAGCGGCTTGCGAAGCTGAGGCAGGAAAATCACAAATTCAAAGCCAGCCTCAGCAACTTAGCAATGCTCTAAGCAAATTAGCAAGACCCTGTCTCTAAATAAAACATAAAAAGGGATGGGGATGTCACTCAGAGGTTGAGTACCCCTGGTCTTAATCCTTGGTACAAAAGAAGAACAAAAGAAAGAAAGAAAGAAAGCTAGCCACCAAGCCAACACCTTGTACAAGGAATAAAAGGTCAAGCAAATGAACAGAAAACTTTCAAGGTAGTTTACTTTCTTGAAGTCATCAATTATGCCATTTCAGCCTGAGAGGAGTAAGAAGATGGAGTAGCAATTGAAATTAGAATGATAGCCTGGAGATGGTGGGGTATGACATGATCAAATATGGTCAGGAATATGTTTTATTCTAAGTGAAATGAGAGTTATTCCTTTAGTCTGAAATACATAGCCAACCTATATTTTATCAAAGTCACTTAGGCTGCTCTGTTAGAGTAGAAACTTGGAATTATAAAGCTGGTAGACCAGGCAGAAGGATGCTAAAATATTTTAAGTATGAAATGATGGTACCAAAGACCAGGATATTAATCTGAGATCCCAAAATAGAGCTGAAGGTACTTCTTTATTAAGTGAGAGTAGAGAAGCCTAAAAGAACCCCAAATCCTATAGAATAAATAAATAAGAGAAGATTGGTGCTGTTTAATGAGATGGGTAAAATTATAAGTGATAATTCCAGAATTGACTTTTAAACATGTTAAATTTGAAAAGTTGTGTAGATGTGCAAGTGGAGATGGCAGGTATTCTGTATATCATGATTCTTAAGTTCAGGGATGGTATTGGGTCAGGAGACAGAAGTATTCATCAGCATGAAAGCATTATTTAAAAATCACAGGAATGGATAAAATGATCTAGAAGTAAGAAGAGACATCCTGATTCTGAACCCTAGGACAGTTTATTATTTTGAAGTTTAGGCAAATGATATGAATGGAAATGAGAATAAGAGGCAATTAGGGGAAGGAAGAAACGAATGGAGATAAATTTGGCATCTCTGATCAGATAGGTAAGAAAAGAGAGATGCAGGAGGACAAAGGGAAGCATGCCAAGGACAAATAGATTTCTTTAGATAATTGAAATAAGGGAAAAAATGCTATGTGAACAGTGAATAAGCAAAGTCAAAGTTACTGGTAAGAAGTTTCTGTAGATGAAAGGAGATAGAAGTCTTTAGTGGTGGATTCCTATGAGAAAGGAAAGCGGAAACTATTTATAAACAGTTATTAGGGAGTGTTCTGGAAATTGACTAAAAAGTAGCACAGTAGCTGAAGACAAGTTTGATTTAAGAGGAGTTTTAAGATCACTATTCTAGCATAATCTTACACCGCAGAGAATACACTAACAGAGATCAGTTGTTTATATCTCTCTTAGACAAAACTGTGGGTGAAGTTTTTCAATAGAAAATAGAGGTGATAGAGTCCTGAGCCCAAGGGTGTGTGTGTATGTGTGTGTGTGTGTGTGTGTGTGTGTGTGTGTGTGTGTGTGGTGGGGGGAGGTAGTTAGAGGTTTCGCTTAAATTAGTAATAACAGTGTAACAGGAGGAAAAAATGTATAAGGATACATATGACGGCTGGGAGTTTATTAATAATAAAAATATATAGATGCCTTTTTATTTTGCTGTTTTATTCTCTATGTAAAATGAGAAGCTAATTAGCTGAATATGTGAAAAGAGAAAGAGTGTTCACATTTTGAAGAGAGAAGAGCAAGAGATGGTACTTCATCTATCAAGAGAGTGAATTGAGCAAGGCAAGGGAGTAGAATTAAAGGGCAGTTTTTCTCCCTGCTACCAGCAAGACTGAACAATTCCTCTAAGTAATGTTCATGCTTTCATGAACGTACTTAGCATTTTTATTAAGGTTATTTACCTCCCTGTCTCTTCAGTTAGACTGTAAACTCGTCACAAAGTCACCATTTTATATATTCCTAATAAGAATGTTTTTCATAGAAATCACACTAAGAATGCTAACCAAGTGGAAAAAATGGGACAGAATTAAGTGGCAGCAAGAGAGGCAGGCAGAGACCAGAACAGAACCAGGAATTTCAGCATACTTAAATAATGCACCGACCACCAGTGGAAAGGTTAGTTGGGGGTGCTGGTTTATACAGAGCCAGGGATTCAGTCACCCAAAATGGAAAGATATTTGAACATATGTAAAGAATCACAGGTCTAAAGTGGTCTAAATCAGCCCCACTGTATACGAAACATGAAAGATATTTTATATTGCATTCACTGTCTTCTACAGGATTTTCATCTCTTTTTTTTTTTTTTTTTTTGCTGAGTTTGAGAATTTTATTCCAAGACTGTGAGTTGTCTTAAAGGGGGACAACAAATATGGTCCTCAGGTTAAGGTGACTCTATTATATGTTGCCACATGAAATATATTTTGCCTAATGTTTTCCTTGTTATCTAAAGCAAAATGACAGAATTTCCCAGGAAGAATTGGAACACTGACTTTAATTAATGCAGATATCTACATATAAATTAGATCAAAATAGACTGTGGCCAGTGGAAGCCTGAAGATGAGCAATTATGAGGATGAAGGGATTTTTAGTTAATGAGGATGTGCTGGATACTGTGCAGGTGTTTGCCTGGATTTACTTGGCTTTCTGTTAGATGCTACTTATGGCTACTGATGAGTATTATTTTGGGCTGCCTATGGAGCTTTATGAACTTCATCACCAGTATGCAGTGGTGGTCTCACTGCTGTGGTACTGGTGGTTCTCTGAGGCACACGACCCTTTTCCTTCATGTCACTTATAGAAACAGCTAGCTGGCCCTTGGAGAGCACATCCTGACTTTGTGGTTTCTGAAGATGGACACCCTGAAGTGTCTACCCATCCATGTGTTTAAGAGACTCATCGCACAGCTGCCCCACAACTGTGTGTACAAAGATGAAAGACAAAGTGTCTGGAACCACCCCTATAGGATGCCACTGTTGGTCTTGAGTCTGGTTTCTCTGGAAACTATGTAAAAAAACCTAAATTTCCAGAAGATCTCAGAATGACATCCTGTGCAGTAAACTGGCCACTAAAGAAGGAGGAAAATAGACAATTATTCTTTCTATTTGGGATATATTATCGCACAGAACTGTAGATTTACTAGAAGACATCGTGGAAAACAGAACAATGAGCTGTACTTGTTAAGATGCCAGATCAGTGGTGCATTCTGATCTTTGCTTCTCTTTTATCTTTTTCTCACCAAGATTGCACCCCACTACAAAGCATCAGTCAATAAATCGTGCTTAAACTCTATTTTCTCTGGAAACCCATCTAAGAAAATGAGATTTCTTTGTGCATGCATTTAAATAACTCTTAGGATAAAATCTATTTGTTAAAGTCTATCCTGATTGTATGAAGAATAAAAGCAAATCTTGTTGAAGTTTTTCTTTGTTTGGTCAAAATAATTGCTTTTTATAGTCAGTACCGCTCTTAAAAGCAAAATGTAGGAAATACTTCATGGGATAAATTCGTTGACCTAAAACTGTGGCATTATTCTAATGATATACTTAATCCCCAAAGCAGTAAGAAAAAAAAATAGAACTTGGTTTTCTAATAATTCTTTGGTTATTTCCACAAAATCAGACCACTGTACTAAAAACTTTAATTTAACTAATCATATTTCCCCTACTTAATTTATAGGCTCATTTGTTCACTGATTTATTTTTGTATTCAATAGACACATATTTTTGAATGACTGTTATATGCCAGAAAGTATTCCACATGACATAAAAGAAAAAAAAATAGTATCCAGTGTCACTTGGAGCTAGCATTCTCTTGAATGGTATTATGTAATAAACCTAATTAATACACAAATTGGAGTATGTGACAAGGTTATAAATTCTTTGGGGGTAAAATGAAGAAGAAGAATATCCTTAGTAAAAGCCATATTGAGAGTCTCTACTAAATAGACTGTCCAGGATAGATCTTGCTGAAAAGTTGAGATTTGAAGATAGCCCTGAAGGAGGTGAGTGAAATAGTTATTAGGTCCCAAAGAGAATGGGTAAAATACATTAAATTCAGAGCATATAAGTATAAATCTCAAGAAGTTGTATTATAAAATGAAGCAAATGAGTGCTTCATTAAATGGTAAAGGAAATTAATTCTGAAACTTTTCAAAGGTTGAGTGTAGAAGGTAGTAAGTGGGTAAACGTGATGTTTGTGATTAATGACAAACCAATTCTAAGATAACCCACAAATAAAACTGATATCTCATAGCTATATCCTTGTGAAATCCTCTTCCCTGAAGTGTGGGTAAGATTGTCATTTGCTTTTAGTCAATAAAATGCAGCAAAGATAAAAGGCTATCACTTTCATGATTTACATGGCCTAAGACATAACTTCTGTTTTGTTAGCCAACACTGACGATTCTCTACCTTGTGGCCTTAATGGCAAAGATTCATACAGAGGACCATTTGAAAAAACTAAAGATGACCTTTGACTCACAGCCAGCAAGGAGCTGTGGTCCTAGATGCCCTCAATTCAAATAACCGAAAGTGACCAACAGTCATGAGAGTTTGGCAGGCCATCTCTCCTCAGTAAAATCCTGAGATGGCACCTCGGTCCTGGCTGACACTGTGATTATGGCCTTGCAAGAGAGCAGAATATAAGGTTCCACGTAAGCCATCCCCATAAAAATGGAATTAAAGACACTGTGAGATAGTATATATTTGTTGCTTTAATTCAGGAATTTGTGGTAATTTTGCATACAAGAATAGAATATTCGATTATATGGACATTAATTTAGGACTAAAAGTATAAAATGGCACATTATTAGATGTTGTTAATGAAATGAGACTAGATATGATCTGTCGCATTGAGAAGCTCAGAAGGACCAAGAAAAGTTATGAGATTAGCATCTGATCCTTCAATAATTCATCAAAGCAGTATGTGCAACAGACATGAATTATACAGTTCCACACACCCTTCCTTTCCGAGGCATAGGAGAAAACATCATTGTCAACTGGGAGGGTCTCTTAAGGGAAGGAAGGGGAGGAGGAGACATTTTAGTTAGACAGAATCATCAAATATAGATTAAAGAGGTAGGGCTGAATGAACCAAAATTCAATTGCAGAAAATGTCTACAAATGACTTTATTTAGTCAACTGAAGTCTAATTTAGTGTCTATGTGCTGGTTCTTTGTATTTTCCATAAAAATTCATTCTTTCTCTGATTGCTCTGTTGTACATACAAGAACATATTACCCTATTTATTAGGTTGTGGTGACATCTGATGAATAGAACCAAAGGCACTGCTGTCTAGGTAAGAACTCTGATGTCCAAAGGGTACATGGGGCTTTTCTGGTAGCCTCAAAGTTATTAAGTAGTAACAGTAGCAATATCAGTTATTGTTAAATAGGAATTTACCAATTATTAATTCTTTATAGCTTCTAGAAACCAATTATATCATTTTTGCATCAGAATGAATGTGGTGACAACTTTTCCACTCTCTCTTTTTCTGACAGTCCATGATACTATATGGTCCAATAGTTATATTAGCATTGGCTTTGGTACCTGTCACTGGCTAGCCATGTGACTCTGAGGCTCTGCTTCCTATCTATAATACAAGCATGAACATAGTGCTTTCCTGTAGGATGGGTGTGAAGGTTAACTAAGAAATGCTTAAAGAATCCCACATTAAAAGTGGCCATGATGATATGAAATATTTTTAATCATATTTCTGTGTTTTGTGAACATCTTTTGAATATATATTGAATCATATAAATAATATTTTTGTATGGAGTAAAACATAGAATATTAACAGGTTTGAAGATTCTCTTAGAATTCCATCAATCATCTTAGTCAATGAAAAGGACATTAGCTAAAAGTAAGTATGTGGAGATGGTTGATGTTTGAAGAGAAGAGGAAATCTAAAATATGCATCTAGAGAGTTAGAGAGAGAAAAGATTAAGAATGTGTGTTATGAGTGCCTAGCAGCATAAAGAGTTCACGCAAGGTTCTTGGTCTTTGCACTGAACCTGAAAACATTCAC
Source organism: Urocitellus parryii (assembly GCF_045843805.1). NCBI lineage: Eukaryota > Metazoa > Chordata > Mammalia > Rodentia > Sciuridae > Urocitellus > Urocitellus parryii. The sequence continues at coordinate 118,287,576 of NC_135540.1, read as the reverse complement.
TTTGCTTGTCTATTTTTCTCTGGCTCATTTTCCAGCCACACTATGACTTTGATTTGAAGTGGTGCTACTGTAAAGACACTGAGCTGGAAACTTGCAGTTAGTAATATGAGAGTGGAATACCTGAAATTGAGATGATAGTCACAAGTAGTACCAAAATCTAGGTGTTGGTCATGAGTACAGGTAACTGAGAGATGTGGAGAGGAGTCGTTCAAGGGATTGAGAGGAGAAGGTTTTAAGGAAAATCAGTTTTGTGGGTATTAAATTAGCCAAAAATAAAGACAAATTGTATTGGAAACAGTAATGAAAGAAAGGTGAATGTGTCTGATTCAGGGCTTACAGAAGAGAGTAGCAATGAAATGTGTCAAGTAAGATAATAACATGCTCATATATCAAAGGTGGAGAAGAGTAACGGAGATGGAAGAAAGAACTGTCTTAAAGGCATAGTTTAGAACAGAAAGGACTGGATGTGAGGGCGATCTAGCTGTGACATTGGTCACCTCATTGATTGCAGAGGTTGATTTGGCTGATCTGGCTAGCTAGGCAGGTGTCCCCTTCCTCCTTCACCGCTCCATGCGTATCCCTCCCAATGCTATGTCCTCAGTCAAAGACTACAACCTTCCGCTATAGAGGAGAACTGCTCTTCTTTCTGTCGAGGGTATAGAGTAGCTGCACTCCCTGCTAGAACCTCCAAACAAGCTTGCAAGGTCCATTTATAGAACAGAAAGAACATCTCTCCAATTCTAGGCTCAATGATATGAAGACTTGAGGAGAAATTGACATTAGAGGGGTTTGCAGTTTGTGTGTCCTGTAGGAGATTAAGATATTCAAGTCAGCTAAAACATAAAAGGATAAGGCAGAGAAAATATTGAGGGTACAGTGAAGGTTACTTCTGATAGTGAAGGTCAGAGCTCTGTCAAAATCATTCAGCCAAAGATCACTAATTAAATTATTTGATTGTATATCTTATGAATATCTATCTAGACTCTCAGAAGAACAAGACAAGGTTAAATATGATTGGTGAAGAAGCAACTAATCCCATAAGACAATACAAAAGAATGTGCTAGTCATTTCATACTTTGAACAATGTTTTAGCTTTTATTTGTGTTTAGACATGATGTATGAAGATGTCTAGCTCTTGTCTTTATCCATCTGATTACATACTGTTCTTATCTCATGATGTTGTATGCAATTTTTTAACTAGGGAGCATTAGGTCTTAGTTGTGAGTTTAGATCCATTTACCCCCTCTCAGATTATGCATTTCTCTTTCCAAATAGGGGAATGGTTTTATAAATTGCCTAAAAGAGAAAACAGAGAGTGACTAACATAGTCCTGCAAGAAGTGGAGTATAAGGGCAATGTAAGAGTGCAAGGCTTCTTGTGTTGAAATATTTTGTAACTGTCTTGATTGATATAGCAAAAGACACATATTTATGGTTTTTAGGAGGTGTATTTATTTAATGCTTACTGTCTGATTTTTTTTAAAGAGAGAGATAATTTTTTAATTATTGTTATTATTATTGTTTAGTTTTAAGTGGACACAACATCTTTATTTTATTTTTATGTGGTACTGAAGATCCAACCCAGGGCCCCGCATGCCAGGCGAGCGCACTACTGCTTGAGCCACATCCCTAGCCCCATGTCTGATATTTTATCAAGTATAATATATATAATTTTAATATTTCAGTTAATGGCCACAAAGAGTATGAAGTAAATTGGTTTTAATAAAGGTAATTTTAAACAAAAATCTTCCACTGTATTTTCTAAGATTCTGAGTTATCATAATATCTTAATTGTCCTTTTCATAATATAAACATAATTATATTAGAAACCTGTAAGACTCCTTTTAAAATTCTGTTGGCTATTATGAGTCATTTCAGGTTAAATCAGGGAGATAATTTTCCAAAGATTTATTAAATATCTAACTATTGACATTTAAACCATAATTAAAAGTGTAATATACTTTGAAAGAACTTAAATTGAAAATCAGTATAGTTACATGTATTCTAAATATTGCACCATACATTTTTCCCCCAAGTTTGGGCTCTCTTTAATTTTCTTTAAAGAACTAAGTGCTTTAAGTCTGCATAAAATTTTCAAAGGCAAATTGCAACTCTTTCAATATAGAATCATTTTTGGAAATTAAATCACAATTCAAATATATTTAAAAGAGAATATTAATATTACATATGCATGTTTAAATAAAATTAAGTTACAGATGCCACAATCAATTGTGCATTAATTATACATTAAAATTCAAAAGAATATACTAGTTAAGTACAATGTGTACACAAATAGAAGATTGAGGAATAGAAATTTCTGATAACAATGCATGAGAAATAATCAGATTTTCTTCACCAATTAAACAACAGAGAAAAATAAAACTACATAAGAAATAGGGGTTGAGACTGTGCATTAAAATGGATTATTGAAATTTATCAACCAACAGCAATGGATATATAATTTTTAAGCTTAAAGTCACAATAATAGACACAGAAATAGGAAAATATTGACATCTCTAAGACAAATGCACATTTGAGCAGAAGAAATCTTTTCATGGTATGTTGTTTATATGGTTTTCAATTGTGACAATAATATTGTGTTTTGCTTTTAAATTCTTAACTTTTTGTGATACAGCCTGAGATAATAATATACAAATGAAATGAAATGATTGGATAAAATAGTGGGTGCATATATAAATTAAACTATATTGATCCTGACTAGATAATAAATTAAAGTGACCAAGAGGTAACTCCTAGAAGCTTCTTATTCTATTCAACCTATTTTTATATATGCTTAAAGTTTTCCATCCTGAAATAATATACTCTGTCATCATGTATAAACAAATCAATAATGGAAATATAGAAGGCACAAAATTCTAGAAGGATGCTTTTCAAAACAGTGACTTCAGAGATATTTAAGTTTTTCTTTACATAAACTATGTGGCTTGCAATGGCTTGATAAGTTTTACTATTTTATTGTACTTGCCTATATTATCATATTTGATCTAAACCTTCTCCATTTCTAATTATTTATAAATGCACATTAACACTAATTATGTAATTACTCTGCAGTAGAAGCTGACAAACATTTGAATGTCAATATAAAAATACTTTAAAGAAAGCAGTCTGAGATCAGAAGTCATTTATTAAGCAGCTGCTTTACTTTAGGGAAAAATTATTATGGATTATGCATCTTATGCCCTCATTAATTAGCATACTTACTCACTTAACCTGGATTTTTACAGAAACTCAGTCAATGTGTGTAGGAAGACTGGCTTCTTGGATAAATACAAGTGTGACAGAGGCATACCTTACTTAAATGATTAAAAAACGGATTGATGAACAAGTGAACATACTCATAGGAATTCTAAATTGATATTGAGGTATACCAAAATCATTGTGTGTGAGTAATATTTTTTTAAAGTGTGATTATTCTGGAAAAACAAAAACTAAAGAGATATATTTTAATTATCATCAAATACTTTACCCTTTTTAGTTTAGAACATTTAGTTTATTTATTTAGATAATATATGGAAGCTTCTTATATAAGATTTATAGGAGCATAGTTCCTTCAACATAAGAAGAAATGAAGGACGTAGAGATGTCTAACAAGAAATGCACTGTTCATATCCAGGATGTGATCATGTTATGTTTAATAATTTGAATAATTATTGCCATTGAAGGTGCTATGCAGATAATTTATGCATCTCCACTGTGAAGCCTGAGGATCTAGATTTACTACAATTCTATGATCCAATTCTTGAAATTACTATGTAGGAATATTGACTCATAAGTATGTTTTTATTAAATCAAGAAATAATTTAATATTACTTAACTTGGATTTGAGTAATGCTTAGCTTATTATGCACATTAGATTGGAAAATCAGTAACCAAGACATCACAGTTTGAATGATAGAACAGTGAAAAATCAATTGTCTTCTAAATATCAACAAGGGACATTAGTGTTTGAAACTTGAAATACAGGTTTCCACTGAAGTGCAACTGTAAAGTTCTAGTTCTTAATACTGACCTCTCACAGACTTTTTATGCTATTTCACAAAGTCCAGGTTGCTTAATTCACACCAGAATCTCATTAGGGTAATGAATTTGCAACACACACACAGACACACATTTTTTTGCTGTCACTGTATGTACTTTTTAATCTCTATATCTATCTGTCTATTGGTTCCAAGAATTGAGCCCAGTGGCACTTTACCACTGAGCCACATCCCCATTCCTTTTTTTATATTATATTTAGAGACAGGGTCTCACTGTGCTGCTGAGGCCCTCCCTAAGTGCTGAGGCTGGCTTTGAACTCTCAAACCTATTGCCTCAGCATCCTGAGCCACTGGTCTTACAAGCATGCGCCACAGTGCCCAGCTTGAACTTTTCAAATTATTTATTTATTTATTTTTATTTTCTGTACCAGCAATTGAACCCAGATATTCTGAATCACTGAGCTGCATTACCAGTCCTTTTTACTTTTTGTATTTTATTTGGAGACAGGGTCTTGCTAAGTTGCTTACGGCCTCACTAAGTTGCTGGGGCTGGCTTTGAACTAGCAATCCATCTGTTGCCTGAGTTGCTGGGATTTCAGATGTGCACTACCGTGTGCAGCCTTTGTATGTATTTTTAAACAAAATTAATTTATAATTTTTAAGCTATACAATTCAACCATTCAGAGTATAATTGAATGGTTTTTAATATAGTCACATATTTGTACCTCCATGCTAATTTTTATTTCTTAGAAAGAAATCCCTTATCAAACAGCAATAGATCCACCAGTTCCCTAGGGAACCACTAATACATGTTTGTTTCCGTATATTTGTTTCTACTGAGGATTTCACATGAATGGAATCATACAGAAATCAGCCATTTGGACTGGCTTGTTTCACTTATTATAATGTGTTCAATGTTTATCCATGTTGCAGCACTTATTGTGTAAATTGAAACGTTTATTCGATGATTAGCTGTTGGGTATTTTGGCTTTTCCATATTTTTGCTGTGAATAATGATACTATAAAAATTAATATGCAAGTAATTATGTCTAAAATCTTAATTTCTAACTGTGCTTTCTGGTCACCATCTTCTCCCTCCCTTGCTCTATGATCATTTCCTTTGCCCCAATTTTTCTGAGTTAGTGAGAAATCTGGCTCACTGTCATTTAACTTTTCCCAAGTGTGTCACTCCATTGTTATCTTCTTTTGTAGCTGAGATTACACTGTTCATTATTATAATAACACTCTCAGATACTGCACAACAGGTCAGTCACCATCTCTTCTCTCCCTGCATACCACTCACTTAAAACCCCAAGCATGTTGAAACCCCTGGAATACCATTTCACATAATTGGAGGAAAATATGCGACTTGCTTACAGGGCACTTGCAATAGTCAAGAATCTCATCACAATTCCCAGTTAAATTTTCAAAATTCTACTCTGAAAGGACTTTCAGTATATCAAATCATGATTAAAGTCTTTGTTTATGTTACTCATTCTTTCAAAACCATTACCGAAATGATTTTTTTTCTTGATCTGAGTTATAGCATTTTTTAAAAAAAAAATTTTATTTATTATTTTTTTTAGTTGTAGGTGTATACAACACGTTTATTTTGTTTTTATGTGGTGCTGAGGATCAAACCCAGAGCCTCACACTAGGTGACCTAGGTGAGCACTCTACCTCTGAGCCACAACCCCAACCCCGCATTTTCTTGATTTTCCTTCCACCTCTGCTTTCTTCAGTAGATGATATTCCTTTCTAGTTTCTTTTCCCTATCTAGACCTGTAATTATTGGTGTGCCCTAGGACAAAACCCTTAGATCATTTTGCTTTTAAGCTTCTCTACCTAAGTCAGTAGTTTTTCATTCAGAGTTACTGAATCACACACATTACCACAGAGCTTTAAAAAATATAAATATCTAGTGCTATCCTGATCAATTCATGGAAATCAGAAAGTGGTACAGGGGAGAGAGAGAAGGAAGGGAAGCCTGGGCCAAAATATAATTCTAAATAGTATGCCCCAGTAACCTACTTTCCCCAGCCATGCCTCACCTGCCTATAGTTACCACCCAGCAATCCATTTAAGGTATTAATCATCATTTATTCATTGAATAAATTAATCTACCAATTAAATTACAGCTCTTATAATCTAATCATTTCATCTCTGAGTATTCCTACACTTCCACCTGTGTTTTAATGCAACTTCTCATATCTAAAACACAACACCCTGTATAACCACAAGTATGGTTCAGATAACAGCAAGAATTTCAAAGACTTAAACAAATTATTCAGGGAAAGCTTTTTACCCAAGCAAAGAACATTGGATAATGAAAGAATAAATTTGTGTAACTTTGGGGTGTCCAAGAGACATCCAGGTTTATGTTATAAAAGTTCATCAGTCTTATGGGTCCCTTATTCTTATGGGTTTTTCACTAATGTGCTAATGATTTCAAAATGCACTGCTTTAATATTTGCATGAGTCATATATTTATATTATCAAAAATTATCTATGAAATAATCGACTTCATTTCAAGACCTTATCTTTCCTATTGTTGTCACTTATTTTTCTTATTTATGCTTTTATTTGCTCTTTTACAGTTGCTTTGCATTTTTTTGATTGAGAGAATAAACTTCCCAGACCCTGTGATTCAAGTTTAGGCTCTCAAATCTTCTATACATCCGTTACCAAATTATGTCATAAAACATAGTGACAAATTCTCTGTGCTAATATTTCAATTTTAGTTTTTGTAATTATTTTCTATCATCTGTTGGGTAAAACTACACTCTATTCAAAATGAATGACTTAAGAACTTAAGCAATCTGAATCTTTTCTTTTTATCTTGACTGCCTGGAAAACACTGAGATGCTTGCAGTGATGACCTCTTTTCTCAATGAAGACCACTTAAAGGAAATGAGATATTCATTTATTATTTTCCTATTATTAAGCATATGTAACAGAAAAGTTAAAACCAATACTTTAAAATAAAGTAACATGTAGTGATTTATTTATTTTCATAGTTTTAATTTTAGACTATTAAAATGTAGTTTTATTTTAAAATGTTGAAAATACTAAGTACACAACTATATCATGAAAGGCAAAATGATTGTATAAATTTTTAAAAAAATGATGTTTCACATATATTGAAGTCACTTCATTTTTGTGGGGGAGAAGGGTACCAGGGATTGAATTTAGAGGCACTCAACCACTAAGCCACATCCCCAGCCCTATTTTGTATTTTATTTAGAGACAGGGTCTCACTGAATTGCTTAGTGCCTCATTTTTGCTGAGACTGGCTATGAACTCATGATCCTCCTGCTTCAGCCTCCCAAGGCACTGTGATTACAGGCTTGCACCACTGTGCCTTGCTTGAAGTCACTTACTTTGAAAGGTCTGGATATGAAGGTTTTCATGTGAATGAATCATATAAAGCCTCTGCTCTTGAAAGGCTTGCTGTTACATGGTAGACAACAGAAAATAAAGAAATTGATATTCAGATTTTGAAATGGGGATAATCACAGTGGAAAACACATTACAGACTGATGAGGGTATAGTCTGTGGATAAGAATGGAAAGTATCATTTTTTTTTTTTATAGGATACTTTGTTTTTTTAGGATCTGACCCCATCAGTTGACATTTGGGAAAGAACTAAAGGGAAATATGGAAGTAGTCTTGGAGTAAGTACCAAATCCCTGGTGACACCATGTGCTTGGTATGAAGAATGAGCAAGAAGGCGTTGGGATAGCTAAGGAGAACAAGCAAGCAAAAGAGGATCAGTTAAGAGACCCAGAACATGTAGCCTTCATAGGCTAATTTGAGAGGATTTGAAATAGAGGAAAACTGATCTGACCTTCATTATAAAATGACTACTTGGGTTAACATGGAGACTGAACTGAAAGAATGAGGATCAAAGAAAGGAAACTAGTTTGAATATTATTTTAAGCCACTTGGATAAGGCCAGAGAGCTGGAAGAAGTATCAAATTGGAGTTATTTAGAAATTGTTGGGATATAGCCGGGCACTGTGGTGCATGCCTGTAATCCCAGTGGTTGAGGCAGGAGGATTGTGAGTTCAAAGCCAGTTTTAGCACTAAACAGCTCAATGAGACCCTGTCTCTAAATAAAATACAAAGTAGGACTGAGGCTGTGGCTCAGTGCTTGAGTGCTCTTGAGTTCAAACCCCAGTACCCCCCACAAAAAAAGAAATTGTTCGGATATGGATATATTTTAAAGATAGACTCAATATTTGTTGATAATTTGGGTGTATTATATTAAATGGAAGATAAGACAAATATTATTTCAAAATATTGTTTTTGAATAATCTGAAGATTTAGATTGATATTTATAACAATATGTGGGGAAATTATGGGTTATGTTGGGGTTTCAAAACTATAGTTTTAAGTAAGTATAAAACAGATAATTATCTCTGCTGCATATACATAGATATATAAATATTTGTATATGTACATATACATTTATTTTTAAGAGAGAGAGAGAGAGAGAATCTTTTTTGTAGATGGACACAACACAATGCCTTTAAATTTTTGTGGTGCTGAGAATTGAACCCAGGTCCCATCTGTGCTCTACCACTGAACAACAATCCCAGCCCCATATACATTTAATTTTAATTCATTTTTTTTTCCAGAAAGAGAATGGAAGTTTGGATGGAAGGAAAAGAATAATGAAATAGGGAGAAAGAGAGATGGAAAAAGAGAAATAGAAAACCACTGCTGAGAATAAAACCATAAATCCCACAATTAAAACCTTTAAAAACCAAAAGTAGAAATAGGGTATATGAGATAAGTAATTGTAGTGAGAAGCATGATGACTCAAGTCAATCAAGTCAATCTTGGTAACAATTGGAATTCCATATTCATAGGAAATTGATTTGACTCATAATGAATTTTTTTTTCCAGAACTAACTATATTTTGACAATCGTTGCACAGTACTTTGATCAGTTTGGACAGCTGCACTAAGTATCTTAGAAAGGGCGCATGAAACAATAGACATATATTTCTCAAATTCCCCGAGGATTAGAAATTCAAAATCAGGGAAACTGGTGAGTCAGGTACTGGAGAGTTTTTTCCTTGTAACTTGCAGATAACCATATTTTTCTTCTCTTTACACATGGCAGACAGAATATTCTGTTGTCTCTGGGGATTTTTATAAAGATACTTATCCAATCATAAATAATTTTTTATCAAGACCTTATAAATTTAATTACCTCCTCAAATCCCACCTCTTATTGCTGTTACACTGGTGGCTAAGACTTTGTCATATGGATTTTGGAGGTGAAAAAATGCAGTCTAAATCACACAGGCAATATCCTTAGGATATATTTATTATTCTGATATAATAAAACATTGCATGGATAGAAGTCTGAAAAAATCCATTTGATATTTACAATGTCAACCTAGGTTTTTTTTTTTCTCCCATTTTCTTTTGTTGGCTCATCTTTGTGTTGGGCATAACACATTTTCAGAAGGTGAGTGGTAGGTGGGAGAAAGTTGTACCTAAACATTTCACATTCTACAGATTTCTGTTTGTATTGTCAGTGATAGAAACAGGGCTCTGATATTTAAGGTTATAAGTTATATAAATTTTATTCACCAGGAAACCAATTTCTAGTGAACTACATTTTTACTAACATGCCTGCAAAAAATACACACATTCACATAAAGGATTCCAGCTGCTTTCGTAAAATTTCACACATCAGCTAAGTCAAGCACCCCACTAGTCACAGGTGACAAATAATGCTTGAACATCTGCTTGCTAACAATATAATCTGGCTCATTTACTATCACTAGTTTCCTGGTATTGTGCCCATAGGAGATGTTCAATAAATACTGAATGAAATGTTTCTACCTGTTGAGAAGAATAAATAAACCTACGGGGTGGGAGAGTAAAGACTTTATAGCCTTTTTTTCTCTTTTAGAAGAAATAGTTGTGGCTCACATGAAATATAGGAAATATCCTGGACATCAGTGCATTTTATGGTGTGATCTTTATAATAAGTATAAAGTCTGGTATGGTTTATCCAGGAAATCTAAAATAGGTCAATTCTCCTCTGAATGTTTTTTGGATTTGGGAGAAAGATAATTTCAATTTCTGCTCAGTTTATTTCCATGGCAAGCAGTGATCCAAATGATTAAACTCCTACCACTGGGGATAGTTAGAATTCAGTGTTTCAGCTAGCTATGAATGAGTCAACAAACTGCAAGCAGTTTGGCATGTTGCCCATAAGAACAGTTAGTTTTAAGTGTTCTTAGATAAAGGCACGGAAAATTCAATAAAATAAGATGCATTTTTAAAGATATAACACAAGATATCTTAAATTAAAATGTAGAATATTAAAATATTATGAGTTTTAGATATTGAAAATACATTATTCAATAAAAATATACTTTAAAACCCTAAAAATTCAATATTTTAATTGCCCTTTATTGTAAAATTGTAAGTCTTAAAGATGGTATTATACCATCTAATCTCTTTTCCAAACATTTTGTGGAAATTATTTTATATATATTCACTTTTTCCAAGCTATGATTTCCTTAGTTTCATTTCCCCACACAATACACACATACAGTCCCTTTCACAAGTTTATTCCCCTTCAATTTCACTGACAAAAGAGAAACTAACCTAAGATAATTTCCATATTCTTCTATGATGTTTTCTAACGACTTACTTCCATCTGTCCTTAAAATGTTTACTTTTTATACCCTTGAAATCTGAATGATTTTTAGTGATACCCAATACCCACCTTTATCTCATCAATATGTTTGATTCAGTCTTTCATGTTTCATTAGTTGTTCTCTATAACAATGATAAGTTGTTTATATATTTATCGAAATATAATATTTTTATGTTTATAAATAAATATATATTTATATATAACATGTAAATATAATCACATTATATAATACATAAAAAGATATATAAAATATATATATTTTATTTTTTGGTACTGGGGATTGAACTCAGGGCACTTAACCACTAAGCCACATCCCCATCCCTTTTCTGTATTTTATTTAGAGACAGAGTCTCACTGAGTTGCTTAAGTCCTCACTAAGTTACTGAGGCTGGCTTTGAACTTGTGTTTCTCCTATCTCAGTCACCAGAGCTGTTGAAACTACAGATGTGCACCACTGCACCTGGCTAATACATATTAAAAACAATCCTTCCTGACAAGTGTGATGGTGCATGCCTGTAATCCCAGCAATTTAGGAAGATGAGGCATGAGAATTGCAAGTTTAAGGTCAGACTCAGCAATTTAGCAAGGACCTACGCAACTTGGTGAGCTCTTGTTGCAAAATTAAAATAAATAAATAAAAGAGATGAGAATTTAACTCAATGGTAAAGAACCCCTGGGTTTAATCCCCAGTATCAAAACAAAAAAATAACAAAAACAATCCTTCCTAAATATTTCCCATCAACTAAGCCAGCTATCTTCATATATGTTCTTTCCTTGAAATTATTGCTTTATGATTTTGCTTTCATCACTACTTTCAAATTGGTCTTATAAAGATCATCAGTGACTTCTGTCTTAGAACATTGAAATTTCTTGATCTTAACTTTATTCATTTTCTTGTGAAATTGTATACAATATTTTTTTATTTTTTCCATTTTAAAATATTTAATATATTCTGGTTCTGAAACACTGAAGTTACTTGGCTTTTCCTTTTCCTTTTTCTTTTGTTTTGATTTGTACCCACTCAGACACTAGATGGTTATATGTGTACATAATTTAATTAATGTATGTATAAACTTAAAACTTGCATTGGGTTTTAAAATTAGAATGTTAATTAAAATCTGGGGGAATACAGTACAGAAAAATGGTGGTTGTAGACATTAGGGTGTTAAGGAAGAAAATTCACTCAGTAGTCTGATTAGTACTTCAAAATTTTAATGATCATATGAATCACACCAAGATGATTCACAAAGTAACAATTTCAGCAAATGAGAAAAAATAAAATAAAAATTTTAATTATTTATATCTAGATGGGTCTGAAGAAAGCACATCCCCAAGATGATTTCATTTAATGATGATATGGTATGTATGAATAGCTACAGCATAAACATCTTTTAATAAATTTTAGCATTGAATTTAAACAGAAAGAATGTAAGCATAGTCTCAAAGACAGGGGGTCATGTATTATTTGTAGAGAGAAATGAGCAGAATGGGTTTTAAGACTATTTAGGATGACTTTTGAAAATGAATATGATAAAGAAACAGAACGGAAGAAGGGGAATGTATTAATCAGGATACCATCAGAGAACTAGGAATACAGATAAGCATCGACCAAAATATAGAAAAAAAACTAAATGGAGATAGTTATAAACACATACAAACATATTCATAACAATATGAAAAAGAAACAATTATATCTTCAGTCACATGTCACTTAACAGGTATACATTTTGAGAAATGTGTCATTGGGTCATTTTGTCATTGTGCAAACATCACAGAGTGCTTTTGCACAATCAGGATGGTACTTCCTGCCATATCTCTAGTTCATGAGGTTTGTGAGTATGCAAATATGAGACAAAACGCCTACCTGTGATGATCAACTTCAAAGGAAGAAAAGTTCGTTTTGGCTCACAGTTTTAGGGATTTCTATCCTTGTTGCTTGGCTCCATTGCTTTTGGGCCTGTGGAGGCTAAAGTAACATCAAGGCAGGTCTTATGTCGTGGAGAAACCAGTTCACTTCTTGTCAGTTGAGAAGCAAAGAGAAACAAAATAGGGGCCACATGGGACCTGGGCCCAATGTTCACTTTGAAGGCATGAAAAATGACAACTTCCTCCAACTGGGCTCAACCATCTTCAGATCTCACTACCTCCAAATAACGTGACAGTCCTTGAACACATAAACTTTGAAGGAACATTATAGGTCTAAACTAAAACATATGGTATTGTCTATTTCTTCCAGAACTTCCATGAAAAAAATGTCAAGATTAATGAAGCACAAAAGAAAATTATACAATCAAGACACTTGGTAAACACAAGATGTATAAGACTACTGCAGGCATAATGTAGTATATTGTGTTAGATTAATTTTTTATAAGTAGAAGGAACATACCTTAAATAATGATAAAAAGTATAATTTAGTAAGCACATGGGTCAGTGTAATTGTCATTATTTATCACTATGATGCATTATGACTTAGTGCTATATAAGTATATGTGCAATATGTGTAGATACCTGGCAGCGCAGTAGTTTTATTAATGCCAGCATAACCACAAACACATGAGTTATGCATGGATGGCTACGGCACCACTGGGATATAAGATTTTTTTCAATCCCATTATAATCTTATGGGACTACCATCATGTTTGTAGTCCACCAACATGAAATGAAATGCATGTGCAATACTTGACTGAAATGCATGTGCAATACTTGACTGTATCACAGTATCTGGTATATAAATCTTTCACTACCTATTCTATTTTGCTTTGACCCTCTGAACTTCATAGCTTTTTATTGGTAGGATGGTCCAAGCCTATATTTCTGAAGTTTCTGAATCATTGGTAGTCTTATTTCCACTATTCTCCCTTCAACATCAACCACAGATCATAGTTTTACTACAAAACATGTCTATAATTCAAACATACTCTTCTTTACTTCCATTTTTAGTGGCAGCCCAAATTTCCCTTGATAATCAGGATTAATCATTCTAGTCCTCAAAATAACCTCATTCTTACCTATCAATTCATTGGAATGAAGGTACCAAAGGACTGGGCAACTGTCTTAACTTCCAGTTCAGTGAAACAATTGTGGTATTTCCTGAAACATTTCTTCCTTTGGAACTAAGGCTTATATACCAGTGGACCATGAGGTCACAGGAAATAAAAATGTTGCTATTGTGTCACCATGGATAATGTAGTTTGGCACCTCCTCTCATTTCTACTCCTGGATTCATGGATCTGTGAATTGTAGCCACACTGATTTATAGTATAGCAGTCTCCATGGGGACATTGTACCAGACCTGCTAGTTATTTTCCATTGCCTGACATTTTTATCTGCCTTCAAACTTCCATCCAGTCATTTTATCAAGTCTTATTCTATCATACTTTAGGATAGTGGGGAACATGGTGAGCCCACCCAGAGAATTCCATGAGCAAGTATCATTATGATATTTTATTCTATCATGTAAGCTCCTTGGTAAAAACCAGTGTGATACATGGAACAATATACAATGATGATGGGTAGTCATGAATCCCATGACTACTGATGATAGTTTTTCATGGAGGGAAAGTAAGTACATATGAAGAATAAGAACAAAACGAGGTCCTTTCCATGATGGAAGTGTTTCAATGCCATCAACTTGACAACACATAGCTGGCTGATCACCTGGGGGAATATTGCCCTAATATGGTTTGGATATGATTTGTTCCCTAAAAATATTCATGTGTTAAAGCAGGAATGGTGACAGATGAAATTGTCAGATTATGAGGGTTGTAACTACATACATGGATTAATCCATTTGATGAAGAAATAATTTGAAAAGTTTACTGTATCAGGTGGTAAACTGTAGGCAAGTATAATGTAACTGAAATAAGTAAGTCATTGGGGGTGTGCCTTTGGGGACTATGTTTTATCTCTTGCTCCTTCTTCTATACATCTGCTTTTCAGCTGTCATGAACTGAATAAATGTCCTATGGCATGCTCTTTCACCACAATGCTGTACCTTACCTTAGGTCCAGAACAATGGAATTGACTCATCATGGGTTGAGACCTCCAAAACTGTCAGTCCAAAATAAACTCTCCCCATTATAAATTGTTTCTGCTGGCTAGTTTTGTCACTGTGATAATTTACATATATATATATATTTTAGGAAATTCAGTTTTGATGTCTGCTCTTGGCACTTGGGTACTCAGTGGTGGCTATAGCCAGGTTGACCTTGTTGAGTAGAAGTTCAAGTCAGGGACTCACACATAACCTCTTTTCTTCCACTATGTTCACCTTGTTCATAAGACCATTGGGCAAAGTTACTGACTGTTATACACAGAATCAGCCATTCTTTAAACCTGATATCATTGTGCTACACAAAACCTGCCCATCCTCTCTAGATGCTGACTTATTCATTCATAATATGATCTTGGAAGAGTCATTTAATTTCACTTATTCTCAGTTTCATTTATAAGTAGTAATAAAAAAACAATGGTGTGTATTCTAATGGGATTCAAAGATTCCATTTAATAGACTCACTACATTCAAAGATCCTGTTTAATAGACTCACTACAGAGCCTGGGAAATAACATGGCAGTCTCCCCTAACTCCCTTCTCTCCCACATGCTGTGTTTAAGACTTCAATATCTCTGAGGGGAATGGGATGTCCACACTTGGAACTCGTTTCATGTGCCAGGAATGTGGTTAGTATAATCCTTACGACATTTTTGTCCAGAATTTCATTTTCCCTAGATAATTGGCAGATTTGAATGGAATGGATAGGGCACACTCTGTCCAGTTCCTTTCCATCTTCTGGAATGACTTACCATAGGCAGGTGAAGATTTCCTCTGTCCCTCTCCTATTGACCTTCCATGAAGAGAAACTTGCCCTGAGGATTCTAGCATCAATTTATTTCAGTGTACACTAAATCTGAGGTTTAAATATCAGGAAATCCACCTCCTTCAGATGTCCTTCAACTTATCCTTTTTTATAATATTTAAGGTAAAAATAATTTTTAACTCTTGTGTACTTTAATAATTTTTTTCTTAATTTATCAATTTGTATGGAACTCAGGTAAACAGAAGAGTAGCAATTATAGGTCATGCTCAGAGAACTTAGCAATCTAAGTAATACCAATGTCCAAATCCTTATTTGGATTTTGTCAGGTTTTAAATGCTAATAAAATAATCTGACTCAAGTCATGTGACTTTGTTTAGGAATCCAAGTCATAAAGTTTATGAAGTTTGTTTTTCCTCCAATTCCTATTTATTAAAGTAACAAAGAAAATATCAGCAGGCTGGCATTTAGGACTTGAGGAATGCCACTTCTGAATTTCTTGTCAATTTAAACCAGATTACCTGATCAGCAATCATTCATCAGCAAAATAAACTTGCTTACCTCCCCAACACTCATTTCTCAGCATCTTCCCAAATTTATCTTCAGTATGTTCTGCCTCTCCCTCTTTCTCTCTCTACCCCTTCTCTGTCATGCTTTTTTTTTTTTTCAAGTCAGTCATGAAAACAGTATTTATACTACAAAACCTTACTGTGTGCTTACCTTAGGCCAACTGCTGTTTAACTACAAGCCTTAGTCTATTTTTTGTTGTTACAATTGAATAACACAGACAGGGTATTTGAAAAAAAAAAAAATAAGTTTATTTATTTCATAGTTCCGAAAGCTGGTAAGTCTAAGAGCATGGTACCAGTATCAAGTCAACACATAGAAAAGACCTTCCTGTTGCATCATAACATGGAAGAATCCATCCAAGAATGAATTTACCCATTTAAGGGCAATATCCACATGATCAAATCATATCCTAACAATCTAATCTCACTTCTCAAATACCATTAACATATGACTTTGGGGAATATGTTCTCAATACATGAAATTTGGGGGACAAATGCAAACCGTAGCATTACTACTTATACCTAATCTTATATTTTCATATAACTTCCCCGTTAAGTTCCCTGACACGGGCCAAGGCCAATTTCTTGTCCCTCTGGATTTCAGGACAATATGAGAATATCTTCTGCCTGCTAGCAAAATAGTCCTTCAACAAATGGTTGCTGAAATACAGGCTAAGCCAGCATCCAGACAACCTATAGCTACCTTCAGTTACAGGAGTGAATCATCCATGATCAGAACAGCTCAGCTTGCCCAGCTGAGCTCACCTCAAATTGTTCTTAAAAAGTATAATATTATATATATATAAAAATTTTGACTAAAATCACAAATTTGGGGGATGATTTGTTGTTAAGAAATAGCTAATTAATTCATTGTTATAATATTGGCAACTGGTGAAGTTGTGTATTTTACTCTTATATGGATGCCACCAAAACCTTATGATAATATTCAACTTTATAGTCCAACATTTTCCTATGAGGCATATTGTGTTGCCATGACTTTCATCACTACTATAATCTAATGATTTTAAAAAGTCCATTTCATCAGTCCATTTCTGTTCTAAGATCCACAATTTATATTCTAACCATTCACCAGGAATCTTGGTTTGCTTATTTTACAGATTACCCATATTCATAAAGTCAAAAAGGTTTATAAGAGCACTTTTTCTCCTCCATTATCACTCTGGCTTAGCCATTAGGGAGGACATCCAACACAGTGATGCTCATTTTCCCTCTGTCCCTTACTCTTTAATCAACAGCACCACAATAACTTTTGCATAAGTGTACACTACCTACAGGTGAATAGAGTGCAATATTAGTAAAGCCATCTTCAAGAAGGAGTGAAAGAGCCACATCTCTCCTATGGAAAGAAAGACAAGAAGCAATGTGGGTATCTTGTTGATGGTCCATTATGCTCTAGTATATAGGATGTATAGTGTACTGCAAATAAACAAATAAATATAAGTGTGGGGGTGGATTCAAATAGGAAAATAATGTTAGAGTCTGAAAAATACTTTGCTATTAGTACAACATGGGTTTATAGTAGTTGTCCTAACGAGACAGATCTTTCAAATGTATTGGCATCAATGGTCACTTAAAAAGCAAAAAGAGAAGTTTGTGATTTTTACTGGTTCACACTGAGCTCTGAATGTGGCAAAGTTTCCTAGCTCCATCAGAAGGGTAATTGTAGTTGTTGACATTCCATTTTTCTAACCAGGATTAGATAAAAAACAAGTTCTAAGTTAAAAAATTTAGTAGACTGGATTTCTAAGAAAGAATAGAAAGAAACTAATGTAGATGATTTACTTGGTTCCAGCAACAGAAACACATATTTTTGTTCTATAAATATATGCACATTCTACATTTACAGTCGTGTTCTTGCATAGTGTCCTATTTCGTAAAAATATCTTTGCTCATTTCAATTGCGAGATACTTACTCATTTCTATTTTCACTTGCTTCCAAAATATTTATATTGTGTTACTTTTTATTCTATATTATATATTTGTGTATTTATGTGATGAAGCAAATAACATAAAACACAATAAGTTTTGCCTAATATATGTCCTGTATCTTAGATAAGCATCATGTTGTTAATACTGTGAAAGAAAATGTTTGTAAAATAAATGTGACTTTTTTTACTTCTTTTTGAAAATATGGTATCTTTGCCACCATGAAATTAGATCAACACCTTCTAAGGAGTATATATAACAAATATTATTTCAAAATATTTTAATGATTACTCCTCAGAAATCAAACTTTACATATCATAAATAAAATGCCAATATTTAAAATGTAAGGAGTTACTAAGTTTTGAAAACAGAAAGACCCCATGAAAGTAATCTGGTTATGATTTTCAACTTTTTAAATAAATTCCATAGATAGATAAATATTAAGGAATTTTGATTATAAATATCACTGGAGAATGATGGTGGAATTTTCTAAAAGACATTCCTGATACCCAAGGAGATATTTCGATAATAATAAAAGGGTGTGTTTTCTGAATTTCATGTCCCATAATGAATTGTTACTTGCTAATAAGAAGCTTAAAAATTGTAATGCAATGTGGTATTTATTCCAAGCATTGAAAGTAACAAAATATAATATCTCTCCTTTTCTTATTACCAAACATAAAATGCCATAATAAATCATAATGAAAGACAATATATTTTGAAAACTGGAGAAAAATAGTCTACAATCAAAAGAGAATATAGACAAGAAACATTAGGTTTATTTACTTGATTTTATAAATTAGTTTATATGCACCTCTTTCACTTCTTACCTTAAAGATGATCATTTTTGCTGTAATTTTCTTGATATTTTAAAGTGTTCATGCTGGACTTGGTTTTGTAACTTTGGCATTTTTTATCATGATGAAATCAATCCTTTTATGCAAATATAAAAGTTACAAATGAGTAGAATCCACTTGACTGTGAAAACTTAAAGCTGCTATGAAATATACAATCTATTATTTTTAAAGAGTATAAATTGAGATCATGTAAATAAAACTTCTTAATAGATTGATATTTCTTATTTTAAAATATCAATTCCACCTTCAATTGCATTGTTTAAACGTTTCATTTAATATTAATTTTTTTAACCTCATCTTGGAGAATTTTCTTTTAGTAATTAGTTGGAAATTAACAAAGATTCAGTTTTATTGAAGGAAATACTTTGCATGTCAAAGTACAGAAATTATTTGGTTAAACAACCTGAGAAATATGTGTTAAGATTTATTTATTTACTTATTGATTGACTGATTGATTTTAGTAGTATTAGGGATTGAACTCAGGGAACTTTACCACCTAGCTACATCCCCACTTTTTATTTTTGAGAAAGGGTCTTGCTAAAACCCAAGCTTGCCACAAATTTCTCGTACTCCTGGCTTAGCCTCCAGAGTCACTTGGATTACAGGAGTGCACTACCATGCTCCAGACTGTGTTTCTTTTTTAAATTAACCTTTACTAGATAAAAGTTATCACTTTTACTGATATTTTAGCACAATAATCAGTACATTAAAATTATCAAGTATTAGAAGTATTTTTTGGGGGAATGGTATATTTCACATTGAAAATTTGGTTTCATATTCAAACTGTTAATTTGTGATTCATAGCATAAACATAAACAATTGAAGTTACCTCTGAATACACAGAAATCATTCACATTTATTTATGCATAAAAGAACTAGAAAAACATCAATTTGTGAATTTCAGAAAATATACTCTTTTATTATTATCAAAATTCCTCCTTGGGTATCAGGGAATGATTTTTAGAAAATTCCACCATCATTTTCCAGTGATATTTATAATCAAAATTCCTTAATATTTATCTATTTATGGAATTTATTTAAAAAGTTGAAAATCATAACCAGATTACTTTCATGGGGTCTTTCTGTTTTCAATGAAATTATGGTACTAGAGAATAATTTGTATTTGGGTGAAGAAGTCAGGTTAGCACAGAATTTACACTTCAAAACAAACAAAAAACATAGTAAATGTAAAGAGAAAAGGATAGTGCATTAAGAACCTGATTTTATTAATTATCTCAATAAAAAAATCTTTTATTCTATTTTCTCCAAGTAGGTGAAAACTTTTGACATTTTCTATATGATCCATTGTCTTCTTTTTGAAAAGGATTTGGAAATATAATAGCCATTGTATTGAAAAAATAAAGCAGGATTAAATGATATATGAGCTTTTTTTTAGAGAGAGAGAGAGAGAGAGAGATTTTTTAATATTTATTTTTTAGTTTTCGGCAGACACAACATCTTTATTTGTATGTGGTGCTGAGGATCGAAACCCAGGCTGCACGCATGCCAGGCGAGCGCCTTACCGCTTGAGCCACCTCCCCAGCCCCTGATATATGAGTTTTGTATAGGAATTCTGTATTGTTTTATAATTTATTTTAAAAATAAAGCATTAATTAATCATATCCTATATTTCAGCCTATATATGTGTGAGAACATTATTGTTTTCTTTTAATTAACAATAGCCTTTGTTTTGTATTAATCATTGCCCCCTCTCTGCCAAATGTATTGCATTTTTAAAATATTTAAAAGTTTTATCAATGCTTTGGGGAATTGATTTCTAGACTAAAATAGCATATTGAAAATAACTTATATTTTCCTCTTTTATCAATTTATAATTTCATCACACTGGCTGAATATGTTATTAGAAAATCTAAACCATTCACTTTTCAAGTTGGTCAAAATTTAATTCCCAAGGGAAAATGAATTAACACTAAGTTTAGAAGGTTAATCGTAAATCCTCTGCTTTTGTATCATGATAATTGAATTGAATACAGGTAATCTTAGAATATTTTACTTAAATCCCAGAAAATAGATATATGTCTAGGTTTTGGTTTCTTCTCTAATCTGTCCCATATTTTTTACCCATTCTTAGATATACATATGCATTTTCATAGCTTTGTGTGATAATAGTTAACTATTTATGGAGCGCTTAGCATGAGCTAGTCATGGTAAGAAACTTAGATGTATTAAGTAATTTAAGCATCTCAATATATTATGAAATGAACACATCTCTCTATTTTAGGGGAGAATGAATGAGGCTTAATTGTTATTTCCCAAGGTCACACAAATTACTTACCACCTTCCAGCATTCACTTCATTTTGGCCAACTGCTATTTTTAATATACTGGGTTTGTTGTTGTTGTTGTTGTTGTGCTGGGGCTTGAACTCAGGGGTGCAGATTCAGCCCTAGCCTTTTAATTTTTAGTTTGAGACAAGGTCTTGTTAAGTTGCCTCAGCCTCCTGAGTGAGGAGGATTACAGGCTTGCTGCACTGTGTCCAGCCAAATTACTATCCTTTTAGCTCATGTAATTTAAAGCACTTATTCAAGTGCATGGGAAAATATCACATACTTTAAGGAAAGGTGTATAATAGCTGTGTGGTTGGATGAGGAGTTGGGTCTGGAGGAGAAATAAAACAAATAAACTCACTTGATGCAAAGTCTTAGGATACCCTGCTAAAAATGTTGTACAGCTCTGAGAAAGGTCAGTTCTATAATGAAGAAAAGTAAGGCTTCCAGGTAAATGGTACAACAACACACAAAGCAATTGACTTAGTGGAAACTTCTGCACAAGAGTGTCATTGCCCTTCTACAGGAAACCTTACAGTACTCATAACATTGGTACTTTATTGTACACATTGAAAAACATATTACAGCCACTGGAAATGTCAATATATCAATTTTTTAAAATCTATAATAATTGAGTTTTTCATTATCTTTTGTATTAGTAGGGTAATATATTGGCAAATCTAGACCTAATTGCTTTTTAAAGTTTGGTCTATTTACGAGTACCTTACACAAAGTACCTTTCACATAGAAACTCTCAATAAATATTTCTTAAACTAGTGAATAATAACAAAATATATCTATTACAAAGCTTAGAATTTGTGTGAATTCCATCATTTTATTATTTCAAATTGGAAGGGGAGAATTAAAATCATTACATGTTACAAACACGTAAACCAGAAATTAAATTGTATGATTGGTGTCATGGATCAGGTAATAGAGAGGAAAATGAGAACAAGAACAGCATCTAAGAAAGACCCAAATTTTTGATTGAAAAATATTGCTGATTTAAATGACTTAATGAGAAAAGGTTAAGTAAAGATGAAAGGACAAGGCAGGGATCGCAAACACTGTGACATAATCTGCAGAATTTCAGCAAAACTGAAATGAGAGGAGCTTCAGATGAAGCTTGAGAAATAGAATAAGTTGTAACAGTGTTTAGGACATGATGTAAAGATAGACCTTAGAATATCTCAGAGGCTGGTTTGCCTACTGAGTTTGAACTTTACTCTGAAAGTCACATGAACAGCAAATACATTCTTTCAAAATGAAATATTAATATATGACTGATTAAGTTAATAAATAAATGTATGCATAAATTAGGCCAAGAAACAAGAGAGACTCAAGACTAGTGCCAATAACTATAACTAGGAACGATGTTACAAGACACCCATTCTGGAGAAATCTTATAATCAGGGATATAGGTTCCTGCATAATACTGAAAGCATAGTGTAGCCATGAAATTGAGAAGCAGCTGGGTATTATTACAGAACTCAATTTCATATGAGGAATTTTTTTATGTAATTCACTAATTTGTCACCAAGATCAAAAAAGGAAGAAACTTATTTAGTGAGGAATCTCTGTTAATTTGGGGAGTTCAATTCTCTCCTTATATTCATTTTCTAGTTTCTTGCTTCAAAGAATATCTATTTCTTCATAAGCTGTTTAAAGCATTAATATGCTTAAAACCTGTTCATAATAGAATATGTAGATGGCCTCTGAAGCAATTTACCACATTCAGACTCGATACTCATATTAATTTTCTCAAGACTCTTGAACACTTTATAGTGCTAATTATGTCTATTAATGTGCCATTTACTTTGAAATGATATGTATGTTTTCTTCTAAAATAAAAATCCTCAGTTTTGCTTAGCAGAGTTCTATTTCAGTAAGCCTTTCTGATCTAATGACTCTGATTTTTCTTGGAAATAATAGGTTTACTTGTACAATGAGTAGTAACACATATGTTTAATGCAGATAACTGGCTGCTTATCAAATTGGTTTTAATTAGACATTTTTACATTATGGGATTAATATGAGTGCTTCTAGGGCAGGGCACATAGAGCATATGAATTTTCCAACTGAGAATACATTTGTAAAGGTTGCATTTTCCATTCACACTAGCTTTTTACAATTTGCCAAATGCTAATGACTACAGGTGTACAATGGGGTTTTTATATAATACCTGCCCTGCAAACAGAGATGGTGGGATTGGGGTGGGAAATAACAGATAGAGTGGGATTTGAGACAAAATTTTTTTAGAATTTTTAGAATGACATTCTATTCCTACATAGGTCCTTTTCTAAATAGGTATTTGAGGAGATGGGAAATTTCCAAGGTAATAGATTCCAGTTCTAAACTAAATTTATCAGAACAAAATAATGTCTTTTCTACCTTAATATTGAACACTTGCATAAGAGAGACCAGGATGATATATCATTGTAGTTCCATCATTTTTATTTTCACTTATCTATTTTTTCCTTTTATGTATTTGAAGGTTAAACATCAGGATTCCTGATTAAAGGCTGCTAACATGAATACAAGGCTAACTCAGTTTTCCAAAACGTAAGCTTTATCTTATGCAATTCTACGAACTTTTATGTGCCATTTCTTTCTTATGTCAGATTGAGAGTTGTTGCCATTGTAGTTGAACAACTATTTCCTACACATTTATTTTTAATTTTTAAAAAGGCTAAGTGTTGAATTCTGTTTTGTGTAAAACTCTATTTGCCCTTATCTTCTGGCACAAAACCACATACTCTTCTTCATTGTGACTTTTCCAAAATTTTCCTCATTATTAGCATATCTTTCCAGTGTGATGCCAGGACGTCAATGATGAACCATTTAATTACTTAAGTAATTAGGTAATTAAATGATATCTAAGTATAATATATGTCAACCTAGCAGTGGAAAATGACTAAGTGCTTCTGGGTTCAGAAGAACTGGAGGACATGCAGTAGGGAAATCTCATGAGGTTGTACCAGCAGCAAGTGGGCAGGTCACCTATTGTTCAATGTCCTCTGAAGCACTGCATGGCTATTGAGGAAGGCCAGACTTCACAGTTTGTGAAATTTAAAAAGAGACCTCAATTTTTGGCTGTGGTACTTTCAAACAGAATTAACAGGACCTATTGGCTCTGTTTCTGATATCATCAGAGGCCCGTGCTAATATGATAAAGTGACATACAAAACATTGGCTCCAGCCCACTTCTGCCAGGCCAACATCAGTCCTGCCTATGGCATAATCCAGGGGCTAAGGGCCAAGACTTGTGATTACAGCTACATGATAGGGAATTACTTGCCACATGGCAGCTTATGGTTGGAAAGCTTTTATCCCTCAGCCATTCCTTGATGACGGGGACTGTGCAAGGAAAGGGCTGTGGTCCAAGCTTTGTGGTAAATCATGGTTGATAACTTAGTGCTGTGCTAAAGTTTCTTTCTATGGGTCTATGCAGGAGGCTAATTCCATTCTTGTGAGGCCCAGGTAACAAGGGTGTCATCCTGCATAAATTTGTTAATTGCAGTTAAATGCCATTTTTGTAAATTATAAAATGCCACATACTATTTAAATTCTATACATATGCAGTAAAATATTTTATAAAATAGCAAGGAAGACAGCAAAATTTGGTCTAGTTTGTCAATTTTTTAAAATTATTTACTGAGTGGATAATTCAAAATGAAAAATACGTAAATTTTACAATGTCTCATCTGTCAAATTCCAAGTTCCCCTACACAAGTACAGAGGACTATCTTTTACTCAGCCCATTAGCCTAATTCTGTGTTAATACTACAGACTGCCATTGTAGAACATTTAATCATTCATTCTAAATGGAAAAAATGAATAATAATATTCTTCAAGAAGTATTTACCTGACTAAAGAGTTAAGCACCTATGTTATATACAAGCAATGTACTATGTTAAAAGTTTCTGTGTGGTAAGGAAAACATAATGAAACTGACAAGCAGTACAAGGCATCAAAAATTCTATCCCAAACATATAGCACATTGTTCTCCAAAAGTGAACTATGTAATCTATTTCTCACTGAGTTTTAGCTTATAATTCATTAAAACTTCAGGAGTCATTAAAGGTCTACGTAAATAAAGCATCATAAGATACTTTGGGGTAACTGTATTTATGTATGTGTTACATTAAGCCAAAAATTGGGGAGCTACAGAATTACAAATGTGCTAATACACCAAATAATTTCTGGTTTAGGTGAAAAAAATCTCTCTCCTATTTGATTAAGCTTGTGACTTTAGAGATGGTATAAAACAGTAAAAGAAAAGTTTGTTGTAAGAAAGGCTACATGAGACAGAATGTCAGCTGGAAAATCAAATATATTACTACTATATATTTGACAATATTAGCAACATCTGTGTATCAACATGTCGCTGCCTTTATCAAGAAAGTGTAGCTATGAATATGCAATGAATCACTTTTAATCAAAGGGTGTACATTATAAAGTACTTTATTTACATTTTGGTGCAAGTGCTTTGTCTCACCAAGTACATGCAACTAGCAATTTGATATCAACTCTTTGATATCAACTCTTAGACTAGCACTGTGCCTAGAGATGTTGTAGTGTACTACAATTGCATAATCAGATTTAATCTTACATAGAAAATCTTATAGCATCCTGAAACACTCAGCTTGTGGAAACTACTAACATGAAAGTATGAACAAAGATTGTCACAGTTGGAATGAATATGAAAGATGAACAATGAAAGGTGTCAATGGACACTTGAATGGTTTTGAAGTCCATTGATTGGCATAGACGTTATCTTATTTCATCTATTGAAATAAATTTTATCAAATTTGCTAATAAGTTGCCTCATTAAAAAGAGGTATAATACACAAATATATATAAGCAAAAATAGGAATCAAAATTATCACCTTTTTACTTACAACAGAATTAGTCTATTAATAATTCCAAGGGAATCTGGGTCTATAATGTAAGCTAGCAATGAAAATGTAATATGGAAATATAATTCTCTGAATCAGATGTTAGCTTGTACAAAGTCATATGAAGCAGATTCCATAAGCATAATTAAACTTGTGTTTAGTTACAATTTTGATCAAGTCTAGTCCTGTCATACACTTAGATGTCATTCGCAAAGAGTAATCAGCATGTACTATGGAACGAAGTAATTGTTCTTTCCATGGTTGTGCATCATGCTAAAAGGAGTAAAAAGCAGAAGGTATTTTATCAACAGCTTGTAAATATATTAATGTATAAAAACACAAGTAAAAATGCAAGCACTTTCCTTTGTAACATGGTCTAGATTTACTAAATGAAAGGGTGACTTGGGTTATTTATTCAATATAAAGGAAAGGTCAATATAACCTTCAGAAATGAAATTAGAAAAGTACTTTTGAATTTGACTGAAATACTACTGCAATTGCAAACAAAATGATGATAAATTATGTCTCTTAAATCTAAGTGCTGCAATTATGAGATTCTCAGAACAGTCTTTGAAATGATAGATTTAATGTTCTGCTACACAGAAGACAATATAAAAGCACTAGGCTGGCAAAGATTTTCCACATTGAATTTCCTTTTCCCTTTTCAGAAACATTTGAAAATAAGAATGGTGATCCCTGAGGACAGTTTGGAAACATCATACTATTGGAAGTATTTTTTGAATTTCAAAGAAGTAGTGATGGAAAAGAAAATGTGCATAGATTATTTAACACAAAGACAAGATTTGCTCCCACATTGGAGCATTCATCAAAAGTTATGTTTTTAACATATGTCCACTGGGATTTGACAGTGGAGAATGCATAAAAATGGGAAAATTAGACAAAAGGTGAAAAAGGATTCACTTCCTAGGAGAATATATCTTTTCTAGACTCTGGAAATAAGACAAAAGATTGTGACTCAAGAAGTTATTATCAAGAATAACTTTCAAATCATACTAAGCAAATAATATGAGTTATATATGGATGTTTATACATAGAAGTTTTTAAATAAAATTACAAAAAATCTTAATGTCTGTCAAAAGCATACACATGCTAAATTTTGCCTCAAATTTCACAACTGTTGTCAAACTTTAATGTACAAATATACAAAAACATAACATCATAAGGCATGTAGAGTTACCATTTTTAGGCTTCAAAATACTGTATTTTGAGGAAAAAAACATGTTTAGGGTAGCAATTACAGACAGAAGTTGGTCTAACAATTACATACTCTGTAGTACAATGGAAATAGAAGAAAGATATTGAATTAATATACAAGAAAGACTTTAAAGAAAGAATGGAAATCTTTAAGGATTTCATGTAAAATATCTTTTCCTTCAGTACATAAAAAAGATATCATCTTAACCTAGGGAGATTTGGTTCTCTTGATGCCTCAAAGAAAATTAAAAATGAAAAGGCTTGCCTTCCTAGAGTCAATTCTGTTAAGTTTATTAATATTTATACTACTAAGAACTGTCTTAAGATGACTTAATTCTATCTAATTGTTGGGAAAGTTTATCTTATTGAATAACTTGGCTATGTAGGTTCACATGAACACTAAAGGTCAGAAATGCCAACAACTTTAGTGTATAAGAAGTCCTCTAGGCAGGGATGTATTAGGAAACTTTCAATAAAAGAAAAAAGTGCTAGATTTGAGTACACAGATTTTCCTTATTGATAAGCATTTACTATTCTTTCAAATATCCATTTTTCTAGCACATGGCTATAGCACTAAACTAGAGAGCTGAATGAAAACATCAGCACTTCAAGTATAAGAATGGTTGATAGAAACTTTGAACATAATTCTAACTCATTCTTAATGATGTTATTAGAAATTTTATAGAAAATTATTTGCAAAGCTTATGCCACTCATTATACCCTTATGACTCATCAGAATTTGCCACATCGTTTCATTGTTAAGCTCCGTAGGAGTTCACAGGATTTCATAAGTACTTTCATGAGTATACATGCTTTTCAAGATTGTGCTTAAAATTTTTGCTTGGCTTATACTATATGTCACTTTTTGTGCTCATTTATAAACTGTTACCAAAATACTAAAATTAAATTCAGTCTGTACTATTAAGTCACTTACATCAGGAACACATTGCTAGATGCAATATTCAAAGAATTCATAGTCTAATGAATGCATGCAAACATATTTGATATGTTATATGATAAAATGCATTCTATGAAAATCTAAAAGCAACAATGATGAGTTCCTAATATAACACACACTATTCTGGTAAACATTCATAATCATCAGAGAAGTAAAATTGGATTTGTTCCTTTCCTTTTATTCCTCAAGACAGCATATCGCTTTGTAATTCTCAAAAGTAAAGTGGCTATTGCTGAGGCTGTGTTTGCCAAGCTGATTACATCTTACTAATCACAACTAGCCAGGACACTCCTCATTTGCTGTAGTCTCTCTCTTTTTGGTGCTCATCTTGTTAAAAATGTTTAGTAGATTTTCGGGTTATTATATTCCTTTGTTTGATCTTTCTTATTTAATATCTCCTCCAGTTTCTCACAAGATTCCCCTCCCCCACTTTGGTTTGTTTTGTCTGTTGTTTTTAAATTTTAGTCCTTTGTATATTTTCAAAATATTTAACATGATATTTCCATTATCACTTAAAATTTTCAAAGAACTGTTTAAACAAGTGAAGTTCTATATGCATGATTATAAGTTATTCTTCTCTTGGCAGCTACCTAGTTTTCATTAGTTGGAGCACGTATGTTAAAACATACATAAAGCACATACTTAAAACAATGCCTGGTTGTATGTAGTACAGAATATATTCAGAAACATGGAAAGCATTTTATAAATATGAAGGGTTTATACAAATTTGAGAGAAAGTAAGGTAAAAAAAATCAGAACAAGTAAACCAGTATTATCTGAATTTACAAAATATATAACAATAGCATTAAACACATAGATAACAGTTTTTTAGGTTCTAGGAACCATTTAGGTGTTTTACCTGTAGTAAATAATGTCATTTTATAACAAGTTTACAGGGAAATTTGACTATTTTTTATAGAGATGAGAATATTGATGACTAAAATTGTAGAATAGAGTCATACCCTGGTCCTAGACAATTAGGTTCCAAAGCCTAAGAACTCCAAAACTAGGTCATTGCCTTTCAAGAAATGCAGGAAGGAAAAATTAAGGTTTTTGAATGCCAGATCAGAGTAAGAAATGAACTACATTAGCAGACCTTTCTGTGCAGGAACATCACCTCATGATTTATTTGTACAAAAATCACTCTATTGTGCATGATTTTGATGAGAATGTATAATAGTGGATATAGAGAACTCTGACTGTAATTAAGCTGCTAATGAATACAGGACAAGCAGTAGAAGTCAATGGCTTTACTGCAGGGAATTAGAATGCTTGTCTACCCTGGGGAGACATCAGAAAGAATAATATTAAAGTATTCTGTGTGTATGTGTATGTAAGCTTTTGAAATACTCTGACTTTCTCCAAGGGACACAGAGACAAATGTAATTTTTTTTCTGTTTTCCAAAAAGAGGTCATATGCAAAACAACTTTAGATGGCTGATTAGAAATTATAATAAGTTTGATAGAGTATACATATATACAATTTTAAGTAACAAAAAAAATGAAGATTTTTTTGCTTTTAATAAAAATCTACACATGCTTAAGGGAATGAGAATTGAAGGTCACAGGATAGATTTATTTATAGCAGTTTCTTAAAGGGGGAAATAGTTTGGACAAAGTTTCAGAGTGAAAATAGCTCTGAAAATTGCCTTTAAAGGAAAAGTGTTTCTGAAATAGTTTGTCCTTTTGGATTTGAACATACTGATTTTTTCAATGAATTGTTATGTCAGCATTTCATCTACCCCAAAGGAAAAGCATGATAAATCTGCATTATGCTTTGAGGAAAGAGCATTACCAAGCTCTGATATTAGCTTTCAAACTAGCTATTTCTAGTAACAGGTCAGATTTACCCACAAGCTATTCTCCCACACATGCACAGATTCATACTTTCTGCTGAATGCCCTGTATTTTCTGAATGCAGCTATTACTTAAACATAAGTATTTGAGTATTTTTAACATTTAACAAATCAACAATATACATTTGCTTTGCAACTTTCCTGATTAATTTGTATAATTAATTTCAAATAGCATCAAAATGCAAAATGCTTTGATGATATAAAATATATATTTTTCATCAAGAACAGTTATTGTGTTAATGTCTCTGCATTGAATCACTAATACATTTTTATTATTGGTACAATTACTTATTAAATTTCACACTTCACTCTACTGTTCTGTCTTCTTTAATGCTTATTTTGAGTCTAAAACTAAATGAAGACAAGTTATAGACCATTCTCTCCTACAATTTTTTTTTTCTGTTTTGTCAGCTGAATCTTAGGATTTAAGAACACGCAGTAGAGGGCATGTCCAAGGATACTAAAATCTTTCATTGAGAACCTGACTGATAGTTTCCTTCTTTTTTTTTTTTTTTACATAATTTGATTCTTCCACCAAGGAGAATTGTTCCTATTTTAATCATATCAGCTTTTGACTATTAATAGAAAAAGAGCTTATCACCTTTAATAGGAAGAGTAAGCACTACTTGGTTGCTCGGAAGTAACGGGGAAATTCAAGAAAATTTAGTACAACATTAGTTAATTTCTCATCACTATAACAAAGGATTTAATATAATTTACTTGAAAATAGAAAAAGTAGGATTATTTATTTTGGCTAATAATTTGGGAGACCTGTGTTCCTGACAGACTGGCTCCATTGCTTTGGGTCTGTGGTGAGGCAGCACATCATGGTGGGAGAGTGTTGCAAAGCAAACTGCTTACCTCATGAAAGAGAGGAAGGGGCTAAGGTTCCCAAATTCCCTGTAAGAACCTCTAGTGACTTCAGGACTTCTTGTAAGGCCCAACCTCCTCATAGTCCACAGAACTTCCCACCTTGGGGACCAACCCTCTAATACTGAAATTAATTTTCTATTGCAAGACTTCCATAGGGAGAGAGTATTGTTGGCTCACAAATAGTTTGCTTATTTGGAGGGGGATAAAGAAATAGAAGAATGAGCTAATATGTAGCATTAGCCTGTTGGCCTCTGTTTCAATCTGCTATTTTGCTCCTGGGACCAAAAGACCAAAAGACAGGAAAATTTGATTCGGGCACTACTCAGGGTTTCAGAGGTCTCTGTCCATAAACAGTTGGCTCCACTTCTTGGGTCTAGAGGTGAGGGTGTGGAGGAGGAAAATGGCTCAGGGCATCACATTAGGAAACAGAGACAGCTCTGCTCAACAAAATATATACACTGAAAGGGCACCCCCAATGATCCACCTTCTCCAACCACACCCTACAGTCACCATTACAGAATATAAGCCACAGCCTACAGTCACCACTCAGCTAATCATTGTCAGGGGATTAATTCACTGATTGGCTTACAGCTCTCATAACCCAATCATTTCTCCTCTAAACCTTCTTCCATTGTCTCACACATGAGCTTTGGGGGGAAACCTAATATTTAAACCATAACAGCTTTCATTTAAGAGAAAGCTAAAAAAATATGAAAGAGTAATGCTAAAGCAAGCATAAAATTACTACCAATCTTATATTTTCACACCCCATTATTGTCTCTCCACCTCACACTGCTATCAATAACTTTTCACACACATGTATGTTAAGATTATTAACTGTTAGAATCATCAAGAGTCATTGAGCATATTGATTATTTACAAGGCTAAGGACTTTTTACTAAGCACTGTAAAAATAAAGTATTGTATATGCATTCATACTCAATAAAATACTTAATGGAAAACACACCTGATAACAAATCAAAGCATTATACAATAAGTAACAAATGAGTGATAGGTGTCCCAGAGGGAACAGTACTCATAAGGAAGAATAATAACAGAATTACCTGAGAAGATTATACAAGACACCCCTCCTACCTAATTGAGATGGCAATGATTAATTCTCCCCCTTACAATCACCTACAATCCCTACCCACTCCATGTCTTGGTGAAGAAAATGGTAAAGAATAAGCAATAATAGTGGGATTCTTAAAGACTGGGGCTGAGTGAATAAGCCTCTCACAACCTTGTGTCTTTAAAGAGAGATATTGTAATGGAGTGAGAGTATTAAAAGTGAAGTAATGAAATTGAAAATATAGAATATAAACAGTAGTAGGAAGAAGGTTTTTTGTGGGGCTTGCTTTTTGTAGAAATGCCTTCATTAAGCTCAATAAAAAGAAATACACTGATGACAACTTAGTAGCAGGTCAGTGTCTGTGGAGGGATTCTCACAGTCATCCTCACCTGGAAGTCTAGGCTTTGCACATGGGGAAGCACCCATAAATAGAACAAGAGTAAAGAAAGAAAGGAATAAAAAGAACTGATAGAATATGATCTGATATAATCTTGAGGGAAGATGAAGAAAAAAGAAAAAAACTTTTTTTTAGAATAAAAGCATATGGCCTCTTCTGAACCCTAGCAGGCTAAAGCTTGGAAAGATGAATGAGGAAAATACTTAAGATGCAGATGAAGACATATTTAGTAATGGAGAATAGAATTTAGTGTTTTTATTTATAGTCTAGTGGTATTTTTTCCATGTTGCATTGAGCATTATTCAATATCCTCAAGCAATACATTTATAATGCCTATATCAAGAAAGCACAATCGTTCTCCAAGTAAATAAGGCATTAAAAAGGTTATATTCTCTATTGTGTTTTAAATAAGGCACTACATTTTCATGTAAAATTATAAAAGCTCTCAGGCTTGAAATTTCAGCATTTAGTAGAAGATCCACTATAATTTGAAAACTCTCTTTGTAGATTCTTAGGTTATATTATACCAACAAGAAGTAGACTTGTGTACTATGTTTTATTTAAAATTAACAATCCCCTTGATTCCATCTCATCCCCTGTTGAAAAATCCCTTGACTACAGTCTATATGACTCCTATTAAAAGGAAAAATACATCCATGTGTAGTATCCAGAATTTGAATTTTATAACAGTTTTCCCAAGTAGTCTCTCAAATTCATAAATGTTGACACTGCTCCTGACACTAACAAGTGTTTTGTATTCCATCCACTAACACATGGTCTAACATTTGCTTGGGGCTCAGCAGATGCTAATGAAGCACACTGAAAAAGACCACAAGAAACACATCAATAATTAATCAAATTGAAATTTATTAGCTTACCAAACAAGGAGAGGTTCTCTTCAGGTAGTTATAAGACTTTGTTAAGAAGGGTGTTAGAAAAGGGTATTTGTATTTAGAAGACAGAGTTACTCAAAGGATTATCTTTTCAGGAATGATAAAAGTTCCTTGTGGAGAACAGCAGGGCAAAATTCAGTCAACAACTCAGCAAATTGTGTGCATTTACAAAGCAATAGTCAGAGAGGGCTTGAAAAGGCTCATGTAGTTCTATTCCTCCTGTGATGGGCCAAAAGTTTTGCTTTGTTGGATGAGGCATTAGCAAACATGGTGCACTTCAAAGTGTTAAAGGGTTTAGGTTGTGATTAGTATTCCCTTATTGCTCTCAAGAACCCACTTGCCAGCCAATTGGATGAGAATTCAAGGGGAGGAGACAGGTCTTTTTAGATCAAGTCATCCCAGTGAAACACACCCCAACAAAGCAGGAGTCTGATTTCACACAAATAAATAAACCAAGCTGTTATCAAAAGCCAAAACTGGTAAATTCACAGAATTGTGCTCTAAATAATGTTTCTTGTTTTAAGCAAATAAAGTTTGGAATGGTTTTTTGTTGTTGTTGTTGTTGTTGTTGTTTGTTTGCTTGTTTGTCTGCTTATTTTGTCTCAAAATAATAAGAGTAAGATAATTCAAGTAAGGTTTCCCTCTCCATTCAAGTAAGCAATCGCTTACTACTATCTGTGGAGGGATTTTAAATCCATGAACTGATTGCATTCTGAACTAGCTGCCTAAAGTTTTGCTCAACCCTTCTCAACTACCCGGAAGAAACAACCTCTTGTTCAATGCATGAAAACTCTCAAAAATATACAGTGAGTGAAGTAAAAAGATACATCCGTCCATCAATATTTGTCATAGGGTAGTGGGGGTGGGGGAGCTAAACCACAATGAGCAAGTGATGAACTCACCAACCCACTGAGTGTGATTGTGTAAATATACACAGCACTAAAACAGGCAAATAATTTGGGTGATATGAAACTCTTTGGCTCCAAAACAAGAAACTGCTTGACCATCTGCCTGCTGATAATTTATTATTTTTTTCCCTATGGGAGAATTCAATACATGTAGCACAAAAGTCTGTATTGCTTATAAATTATAAATTGCTTGGAATAACTCAGTGCAAGTATGGCTGCTTAATTACCAAATATTATTATTTTGGTAAAGTATTGGCCCTATGGAATACAGTGTCGTAGAGCAGAGCTTTAAGTCCATATTTTGACATGGCTATAATTTAACAATTTAGAAGCAAATTAATGCATTGGTGTTGCCTTTTGATTAATACAACACATGTTATTCAAAGTGACTTGCTATTCTTTTTTGTTTCTGCCAAAAAACTGGTAGACACAGACAAGGAAATGGAAAATTGTGTGGGCCAAATTTCTGACATTCACTTCCCTCAAACATTAATTTTGTACAAAAGAGAATAATCTGCTATTCACAAAGAAGAAGGAGAAGGAAAAAAAGCAACTCATTTGAAGCCAATTCCTTTCACTTAAAGGTTATATTGATTAAACACAATTTCTCAGAAGATAACTTTGTTGTCTTAAATGTCTAAGGCTCAGATTGTCCGAAGGCAGAGTTAGCTGCATCTTGCCTATTGCTGTATTTATGTAGTTGAGGACACTGGATAAGGACAAAATCCCATCTGTTTGAAATCACCATTAATTTTTTTTCCAAGCCATCCACAAAGGAAGGAAATAAACAAGAAAAGAAGGAAAGAAAGAAAATGAAAAAAAAAAAAATCAGAAAGAACCCCAACTGCCACCAAGGAATATACTACTGCTAAGCTGGTTTGATGGGCAATTAGAAATTAAGCCTGTATTTAATTAAATGTGGGCCAGAGGAGACTACCACTTTAGCTCTTTGAAACAAAGTCAGAAATAAATAGACTTACATAGACCTTACCATTGGAGATTATCAAAGTGTTTTTTGAAGGTGAATTGCAAAGACAAAGAGAAAAAAGAAATGTTGGATATTTTTATACAGTGATTTTTAAACTTCAATCAATTAAAACATTTTCCTTTAAATCAAAACTAGAGGTCAAATATGACTAAGGGTGTTTTTAATTATTAGCAGCTGTGATAAAAAGGAACTGGTATAAATTACTGAGAAAACTAAATGAAGGAGATTCACTTACCCACCCTAGAAAATAAATTATCTTTTAAAAGTTTTCTTGAAAGCAAAAGGAATAACTGCAACTTTATAGACAAACATTTATAATGGAAAATTGCTTAACACATATGTAAAATATAGGGAATTTTGTTACATAAATCCACATTATCTTTAATACCAGAAAAAAATTCATTCATGTTAAAGAATAAATCTAGCTTTTCAGATATTTTTCAAAGTACTGGAATTTTGGAATAATTCTAATAGGTAAAAGGTAAAAATAATGTTACTTTTACTGTGAATATTCTATACACCCTTTCCACTATTTCTGCCAATTTGGCCACAGATTTTAACCTCTCTAAACTTAATGAAGTCAATCAATCCAACTTATTGTTAGAATTAAATATAACAATATAACAGAAGCTGTTAAATGTAGAGCTTAGTTTTTTTCAAATATAGTGACAAATGAAGATATAGATCATTTATCATTTGCTATGCAAGATCCAAAATAAGACTATTGATGAAGGGGGAAAAATTGTAGTGCATTTAACTTCTAACTTTTTCAATAGTACTGAATTTTATAAAAGACTTATATGATCTGATAATTAATTCAATGTTTATTGCTTCAATTCAATGACCATATATTTATTATCTAGTATGTGTCCTTGTCCAGGCACATTTTAGTGGGAAAACATACAAAAAATAATCAGATGACTATTAGACTTCCAAGAGTAGGTATTAAGAAAGTACCTATGAACAAAGGTCATAGCTCAGAAAAGTGTTAAGAATTTAACCTAAAAGTTGGCAATATATATCCCATATTTCTAATTGAATTGTTGAGTTCTTGAATTTAAGACTTTTTTTTCTTTTCTTTTGGGGGAGGGGGTATTAGGGATTGAACTCAGGGACACTTAATCCCTGAGCCACATCCCCAGTCCTATTTTGTATTTTATTTAGAGACAGGTTCTCACTGAGTTGCTTAGTGCCTCTCTTTTGCTGAGGCTTGCTTTGAATTAGAGATCCTCCTGTATCAGCCTCCTCAGCTGCACCAGGCCTCTTTTCCTTTTTGGTACTAGGGATTGAACCCAGGGGTGTTCAACCACTAAGCCACATTGCAGACATTTTTTTATACTTTATTTAGAGACAGGGTCTTTCTGAGTTTTTTAGGGCCTCACTAAAGTGCTGAGGTTGGCTTTGCACTCTTGATCTTCCTGCCTCAGAATCCCAAGCCATTTGGAT
This sequence comes from Urocitellus parryii, assembly GCF_045843805.1. NCBI lineage: Eukaryota > Metazoa > Chordata > Mammalia > Rodentia > Sciuridae > Urocitellus > Urocitellus parryii. The sequence continues at coordinate 118,250,914 of NC_135540.1, read as the reverse complement.
TATAGGCATGTACCACTATGCCAGCGAATTTAAGATTTTTGAATGTTATACTTCAGGGAAAAGTTAAGGTTTTAACACAAGTTAGCAACATATATATTTAGCCATAAAACATTTTTTTACAATTTTTATTGTCCATAAATACCTCATTTGTGCTTTGTTTTTCACATAAATCATTTGAATTCTTAAAGACTCAAAACATGTGCTTTTTTCTTCTTAGGACCTTTCCATGGCCCTGACAAGTATGAATCAAGATCCCCTCTTTGTTATATGCTCGACTCTTAATCATTAAGACTTCATAACTCTGTATTGTAATTATCTTTAAACTTTTTTATTATTGCCATTATATATAATATTGGCATTCATTCAGACATAACTACATATGGAATTTAATTTGCTCCAATTCAGTCCCTAGTACTGCCTCTTTCTCTTCCCTCCCCCCTACTTCTGTTTCCTTTTCTCTGTTCTCCAGGTGCTCCTTTTACTTATTTGTAGTTTTCCTTTTTTAATTACTGCACTACAGATATATGTAGAGGTGAGATTCACTGTGATATATTCATGTAAAGTTTGGCCAATTTCATTGCAACATTCCTCCCTTTTTTCCATGCCTCTTTCCATATCCCTCAATCCCCTTACTTTATTCCACTGATCTCTCTTTTAAATCCATGGAATTCCCCCCACAGCACCCTTTCCCTCTTGTTTTGGTCTAACTTTCATAATAGAGAGAACACATTCCAGCCTGAATTTTCTGGGTTTGGCTTATTTCACTTAGCATGATATTTTCCAGTTCCATCCATTTACTAGCAAATAAGATAGTTTCATTTGGCATCTTCTCTCTAGTAGATTGAGGGCCCCAAAACGACAATCTTAACATCTTATTTCCCTTTTTAGGCCACCAGTGTCAAGAAAAGGTGATTGCCAAACATGTAATATTCATTTTGAGACTGAATAGCATGTTACACAAACAGGAAAAATTTTCATGTGATCTGAATAAAGAATATGCTATGGATAGAAAGAGAGTTGTGTAGAAATGATGGAAGGGGCCCTGGGTTTCTTATATGAAGAGATGAAGCATTTGCACTTTTCTGAAGTCCAGATTTTTGAAATTTTATGAATTTTTTTTTCATTTTATGAAATGCCAAAGACTATTTACAGATGATTTGCTTTTTCCAAAATAACTGCCTTCCAGATTAATGGATGGGCTGGAATGAATACAAGGATGGCAATTTACTTTGAAAAATGGCAGAGGGCTTCTAAAGACACAGATGCTACTGCAACAAGTGTATGGTCCTACATCACAACAGGGAAGACAATCTGGTGATAACAAGGAGAACATGTGAGACCCTTATTTTGTAATATTGTTGAATTAGAGCAATTGGTTATGAACTCACTTTAGGGAATCATTTGAATATTGTACAAAAAGAAGAAAAAATATTTAAGAAACAAAAACGAAAAAGAGAAACTATATAGAGAGATTGAAGATAATGAAAAGTTTTGAGTTTCATGGTAAGTGGTATGAATTAATATTACTAAAACTGTTCAAAAGATCAATAACCTAAAGGTACATATAATGCTTCTAATAGAAATTTATTTTAGGGTATTGAGGGTTGAACCCAGGGTCTCCTACATAGTGAGCATATGCTCTACTAATGACCTACCCTAGTACCAACTGGAATTTGTAATAAAGAATGAGTTGTTAGAGTTGAGGAGTGAATGGGAAATAGAAAAAGAAAAAAGAAAGTGAGTGGAATTTAAGTATAGCATAACATCACAATGTTTGGTGGTTAATAAAAAATAATGACCTCATATTAGCTGAGGGCAAAGGGCTTCTTAAAGGCCGTTCTTTGTTTGTTTAGGAGAGATATGAGCATGCTCATTTTCCAAGAGCTGAGATCTCTCAGAAACATTTACTACAGATTTTGATCCTTTCTATATAACAGTTGATGATTAAAAATACAAATGCCCATAGTTATACTTTACCTGCCCTGTGAGCTTCTTCTGGGAAATGAGCATCCCATTCCTTCAATTATGGTAAATTTAGGAAATTTCAAAGTTTGATGTCTTTACAATAATTGTCTCTGCACTTCTGAGTACCTGGAATGACCATGGTTTGGGTTAATGTTGCATCTGCTTAATTGGTGATTCTCTGCATTCCTTTTCATGACTCCCTAGATAAAACCTGCACCTTTTTTTTTTCATTCTAACATTGTTATTAATGTAATGATACATTTCTTAAAACTTAAGGAAAACAAGTTTTATTTAAAATGTTTTAAAAACAATGTGAAATCAATAAGATAGGCCCCAGACTATTTAGAAGAGTGTAATCAGTCACAGACTAATTAGTACACTGTAGCCAAGGGCCATTCCAGAGCAGCACCTGTCTAGTTGTTAGTGTTCACACCTGGAGGCCCATTTTAAGCACTTCTGTTATAGTAGCTTAAACAGATATCTATTCGCAAATATTTATGAATGTTAAGGTATCCTGAGAGTTTATAAAATAGAAAAATTGCTTTGACTATTTTAAAGTAAATGTACTACCCAGGTAATCAATACAGTGAGATGAAGATCATTCTAATGACAAGGTAATAGATAATATTGTGTTTTATACTTTCATGCAATGACCATTTTGGCTGTCCAAACAACAGAACAATATCTGTGATATGTGTATTTGTGTATGATAAATTTTGATTTATAACTTTCACTAATTTCTGAGAGCAGCACTAGCAACTAGAAGGCTCCTTTTTGCTATGTGCAATGATTACTATGGGTATGTGAGTTTTCAAGGAGATTTTGGAGCATGGCAGATTTACACTGTATAACACATCCATGGGAAAAAAAAATTAGTTTCACTGGGAGAATCCTAGAGCTACTGGTACACTGGGCATTTCACTCAGAAGAGATCAGAGAATAGAAGAAACCTGCAGCCAAGGGAATTTGGGTTTGAAGTATTGCCTAAGGAACTGGGGACTGAAATGTCAAGCACTTGGGAAATAGCAAGTAACTAATTTTGTGCATGTGATGCATACTAGGCATATGTAAATACATAGAAAATAGAACAAGCATTTAGACAATATTCACACAGCATTTGACAGCATATCCATGTTTAATTCAAATTATTAGATCTTTTAAGAAAAAAAGGCATTGGATAAGTGAGAGAAAATGTACATGTGCTTCATTTTCAATTTATAAAGGAGGGGTTTGTTTCTTGCCCTGTAAATGAGAAGAATTTAAGATTAAGATGGGAGTCAGGGGAAGCCTGTTGTATGTCACATTTGACTCCCCTTAGTTGTGTCCCAAAGCATTTGAAATAAGGTCAAGGCTGCTTATATGAATTGTAGGATCCCATTGATCTGGCTATCTTCTTATAGAACTTTATTTAAAACTGTTATTATTCTTTTTATATGTAGTATTTTATAAATAAATGCAGGTATCCTATTATCTCTATAACTTTTTAATGTATTTTTTTTTTCATTAATCTTGAAAAAAAAAAGTTTTATCTCCATAACTCCAATCTGATTTTAGAGTAAATATTCATGTTGTTTCACCTCAACATTGTGTAATCAATGAGGGCTCTTTTTTGTTTCTCTGGTGTTGAAACCAGATTTAAAGATAGTCAGTTAATGTAGTTAGGTAAATCAGGTCTAATATCAAGTAAGATAGAGAAAATGGAGACCATTATCAAGAATGGAGTCCTGGAAACCAGAACAACACCTGGGGAAATTGAAATGTTAATGTCCCCAAGGCCTGGAACCTATCCTAAGGAACTGATAATGAAGCAGCTCCCAGCAAACAGGGAGGTGCTAATCAAACCACCCCAGACCTTCCTGCCTAGACCTCCCTGCCCCATCAGTCTGCCTATCTCCCTCCCACCTTTTTGGCCTTCCCACCTGCATTCTATCACTGCAGGATAGAGGGAAACAAAGGAAGACCTTAGCTATAAAAAAGGGAAGACCTCCCCCCTCTAAGGATTCCGCCTTTTGGGTCCCCTTCTCCCTCCATGGAAGTCTTTTCTGCTGTCCTTTCATAAAGCCTTCCACTTTCCACTCTATACTTGCCTTGGCGAGCTTCTCTGGTGTTACACTTCAGTATTCAGGGAAGCAAGGACTCCTTAAACAGCGGTAACAGTGTTTCAGTAACTATCAAAATGCCTATAGTATAATAAGTGTTTGATAAGTATTTAGTTCAAATGAATAAAGGATTATATTAAGTATCCACATATGAAGTCTTTGGTATAGGATTTTGCTTTTTGTAGTGCCAAAAGACAGATTCAAGCAAACATTTTGTACAAGCATTTTTTGGAAATCAACAAGGTACAGGTTTATGAATAAGAGCAAAAAGAGTATTTAATATCAGTTGGGAAAATCTCTATTATGAGATATTGTGCATATTTTTAATGACGGAAGTGTATTTTTCCTCCCTACGAGGCAAGTTTTATTTATGTTTTCACAGCCACGTTACTTATGAGCCATTTAGATCAATGTAAGATATGTATTACCTGTGGGTCTCAGTGACTAAAAACCACTACAAGAAAAACTTAGAGAAGGAAAAGTTTATTTTGGGCTTAAGGTTTTAGAGGTTCTGTTTATGGAGAATCAATTCTATTGTTCTGGACCTGAGATAAAGCCGAACATCATGCTGCATAGGTATGGCTGAGGAAAGCCGCTCAGCTCAGGGCAATCTCGAGGCAGAGAGCCTGGGGAGCCAGAGATAAGGGCACAACCTTAGTGTCCTACTTTCTCCAGCCATGTCTTACCCAACAGTGTATTCGAATTATTAATCCATTGTTGCAACACACATTGTCGCAACACACACAACTAAACCAGTCAGGGTCACTCAAAGTGAATTTGGGAACTAAATAAAGATGCAGACATAGAAAGTACCATTTCTTTGCATTCAGTGACTCCTCCTCAGCCACAGCTCCCACAAGGGAGACAAGGCAGGCAAGAAAGAGAGAAAGGAGCACATTCTGAACCCTTTTATGGGAAAAAGCCATTCAAATGAGGCAAGGGGTCAGGTTTCAGGGGGTTGAGTGTACTTTTGTGATGTCTTGCTATCAGCAGATTGACATTTTGCAAGTCCATCCTATCTCATGTTCTGTGTGGGGATTATAGGCAGAGCAAGCAAAAAAGACACATATGTTACCAGCCCACACAGAGAGGCAACATCAGTCCAGTCCACTTTGTGTGCTCAATGCTCATAGTTCACACACAGGCCATGGCTGGCTCGCCACATACATAGCTCCTGTCCAGAGTGGTTCCCAACAATCCATCAGATGGATTAATCCACTGATAAAGTTGCATCTCTCATCATTGCCTACAGGGCCCACCTCTGAACCTTTCTGTATTGGAGAACATGCTTTGAAAACATGAGCTTTTCAGGAGACATTTCTAGATCTAAGCCATAACAATAGAAAACTGAATAAGAGCACATGACCAACAACATGCAGAAGGGAGATATAATTTCTGGCAGCTTATCTTTCAGTCTTTTACTCTCTAAATGGTTTCCCCTAGTAGTTCAAAGTGTTTCATTAAAACCAAGGTGGCTGTGTTTATTGTAGGAAAGTGTGACAATGCCACTTATTATTTCATTCAACAAATGCTTCTTGACCACTTTTTAATGGTGCATGCTATGCTACACTCTGGGATATAATGCAAATAAGAAGAGATAGATCCTGCTCCAAAAAACTACTTATTCAGGATCAGAGCCAATATTGCACAAACATTAATATTCTTATCTCAGAAAAAGCTCAAGTCTGCCACTTAGTTCTATTACCCTGTGCTAGTAACTTAACCTCTCCTTTCCTCAGTTTCCTCATCTTAAAATTACTATTTCATAGCAATATATAAGTTAAAGCATAATAATAAGCTTAGTACAGAGAACTTCACATAGGTAAAACTAACCTCATTTTGGTGGCACAAACACTAAAAACTAAATCAGACTAAGCAATTTAAGTGCTCCAAGAAAAAAGAAGCAAAGTAGTCTATGTGAGCATTGACCAAATAATGTACCCTGTTCTAAGGATAAGGGTGGCAGGAAGCAACTTCTATGGGGTGAGGAGTTAACCCAGGAAAACCAACATATACCTGCTGTGAGACAAAATGTGGCATCTTGACATTGACCATAAAAAGGAGGGCAAGGCTTCATATCAGCAAGAATAAATTCTCTAAGAATCCTTGAACAATGGATGACCCTCGACCAACCCATTCCAGAAAGGTATTCAATCAAGACTTGACCTCTCCCTTGAGCCCACAGCAATATGAAATTTTGAGGTTAAGATAAAAATGGAGAGATAGATAAATGCAAGTAACATCCCATTTTGAAACTCTCTAGATAATAGACCTTCCATACCTGGTTATAGCTATATCAATTTATTTTCCTGTCTCTCTCAGTTTTGAAAATCTATTATATAAACCAAAAATAAAGAGAACCAAAGGACACTATGTAAAAGTAAGGAAAGAATAAACAAAGCCAAGCTAGTAATAAATCACTTTCTTTCTTTTATGTTTGCATGTCTTTCCTGTTATCTATACAAATTAAGATTTGCTGATTTGCTCCCCATCATGAGAAATGTCTTGTGTGGTCTAAGGACATTGCTTCATACTGATGCTTATACTTGTATTTCATAAAGATGAAGAAAAATATATTAAGAGTATATTAACTAGAAACTGGTTACATAGAAATACAACATTTAATTAAAAATACACTTCACTCATAATCTGATTACTTGAATATAATTCAAAGGATTGTCAAATTTATACACAGTAAAAAAAATTGTGACATATTTATAGCTACTTTATTTTCTGTAGACCTTTAGAAATTGTTAACCTACCTGTGTACAAGTTAGAAACTTCTAAACAACACCTTTAGTTTTGAGAATAATATTTGAAATATGTAATTACAATTATCATAATGACAATTAATACATAAATAATATATTAAGAAAATTATATATTCTTTTTTATTAAGATGCACCAAATTATATTTTTTTAAAAAAATTCTTAACAAGTAACTTAATTTATAGCAAAGTTAATGAACTATTTTAATTATTTCTGAACATCTACAGTTCTATAAAAGCGGTGTGAACTTTTGATGTGACACATTAGTTATTGTGTTATGATAGACAGTTGCTTCTCAATATCCTTGAGGGGCTTCTTTCCAGGCCCCACTTAAATACAAGAATCTGTGGGTGCTCAAGTCCCTTATGTAAAATGGCCTAGTGTTTACATAGGAACTACTCAAACCCTTCCATATACTTTACACTTAAAATAACTTCTGGATTACTTATAGTACTTAATACAATGTAAATGCTGTGTAAATACTTGTTGTAGTGCATTGTTTAGGACATAGTGACAAGAAGACATCTGTGTATATTTCAGTCTGTTTGAATCTATGAATGCAGGACATGAAGATATAATTGCAGATAAGAAGAGTTGGTTATAGTAAGGAATCATGTTATGATGAGAAAGCTTGATGTTATAAGGGACCATTTTAAGCTCTTCAGTGACACGTCGATAAGTGACCATCCGTACAGTGTATTTGGCACATGTCAAAGGGCACAGACTCCATTGCCTCCTTCACCTTTCAGGCTTCCATTCCTTTCTCCTCACACATTTTAAAGTCTAAACACTAGTTCTTGAATGTAAAAACAGCTTAGACCACAGAGGGAGGAAATCACTAGAGGAGAACAGAGCAAGGTGTATGGTGAAGACCATACGGATCTAGTTTTTGCTGTATTCAGGAGCTTTACCTTTTTTTTTTTTTTTAACCACTCCACTCCATCAAGGAAGTGTGAAAAGGTTATGGGCCAGAGTGAAAGAAGAGGGAGTTACCAAAGAAAGCTTACATGGTTATCACTAACTGAGCCAATACTCCAGGTCTTCCCCTTGAGCTAATGCTGCAGGTACCTGAGGGAGCAGGCAGGCAGAGGGGAGCTGGGGAGCTGAGATGAGGCTCCTCAGCCTTGAAAGGAGGAAGAGAGGAAGAGGAAGTTCACAATGTCACACCATCAAAATATGTCAGTTGTATTCCTGATAATCCAGATTACATACACAGTTTCCCTCTCATGGACCTGATCAAGGGGACCCCAAATGAACAGTCCCCTCCAAAATCACCCCTTATACACGTTGACAACTGTAGAGCAAGTAAGCAAAAATCCCTCAACCTTGTCTGAGTAATCCGTGGTTTTCACAGTGCGCTCTCCACACACCTGTCATTGTAGGTTACTAAGCTCCGCAGCTAGGGCTGGAAGCCATAAAAGGATAGGGATTTGTGTGGGTATGGAGGATGAAGGAGGAAGGGGTGTACAATAAGTCCTCTGGGGAACAAACTCTCTCCCATCCAAGAACTTTTCAAGCTAGAATAATTCTTCACATCTGAAGTAAATAAAATATCTTCAGCCATTTCACCCCCAGGACCCCCTTACATACACTCCAAATCTATGCTCTAATTTCCAAAATAGAATGCAGAGCAAGTTATGTTTCCTGGATAAATCTTATCTACTTGAATGCATACCATTAAATAATTGGACTACTTATTGCAATTACTGTTATACCGTTTACCAAAAATTGCACAAGTACAGTAAGTAGTTCAGTCTGCAGCTGTGACTGTGCAAATTGACTATGATGTAGGCCTCATATTAATGGCACTATTTTTTTAACCATGTTCAGGGCTCCCTATTTGTTGCCATCTTGAATTGAATGATGATGTATTCCTTAAAAGCTAGACCCCTGCTATCTGTTCCATTACTGTCAGGTACTTTCATAATTAAAGATGTTGCTATTGAAGATGCTTGATATTTCTTGCCCTGAAATTGCTTTATCATCAGAGTATATGTTTAACCTAAATACAATAATTTTATCCTTGATTAAAGTCTGTCTCAAATAATTGAGAACCTGTGAGTCTAAGAGGTAAATAGGATTAACTTTATTCTCCAGAAATGTTTTCTTTAATTCAATTTGTTTTTTCAGATCCTTGCCTAGGAGAACACATTAAGTTATATTATCTAATTGTTATTAAGGCTATTCCATTTTCTTTTAGAATTTTTGAATTTTTCATAGTTCTCTTATCTAAGGATTTCAATCGTTGTTATCCATATAATTATTTACAAAATACTAAAGTATTAGAACTCTGTTTTGGAATTTGTAGAACTTGAAAGATTAACCATGGTTTACAATTGTGTTATGAGAAGTAAGAATTCATTAAAAATCATAAAACTTTAAAATATTATTTCTAAATTAATAATAAACAAATTTTATTTCTGTCACATAAATCTAACAATTATGTGTGTAAGTAGACCAAATATGATTATTTGTTTTTACAGAATGTTTTAAATATCATACTTAGTATTTTCTTCTAAATATAGACTATATGAAATTTATTAATAATTTTCACAATGGGAAAATAGAAAATTAAATACTATATACATGTGTCTATGTTTTAAATTGCTTCAGCTCTATAAAATAAGTCATATTCTGTGGTCACTAATAGAAAATACGTTGATCCTAGTAAGAAATGCTCTTTAAAAGTCTCATAACTATATAACCTAATGGAAGAGATGAAGTCTGGAATTAACCAATAAACAGATTTTAAAAGATCTTTCTAATAGTGTGAAATTTTGGTTTTATCCTGAGGGAAATGTGGGGTTATCATTTTTAATATGCTCCTTCCTCTGAGAGGTCTTCCTGAGAGCCAGATCTAACATGACAGACCCTGTAATTGTCTATATGCTTCTTCTCTTTGTAGCACTTGCATAGCCAACCATGAATTTATTTGTCTATTATTTTTCTCGCTTCTTAAGTTAAAATCTAATCTCCATATGGGCAAGAACTACATTTTCTAGTTTATATTGTTGCTGTTATTTGCTGCTGTATCCCCAGAACCAATAATAGTATCTGGAAAATAAGTTATTGGTGAGTGACTGAATTATAACTAGCCTAATAAGTGTGTGAATTGCATAAAACTTGTACCAGTTCACACTGGCAACTTCACTAATCAGAAAATAGGTAAAATCTGAAAGTAAGAATGTCACCTTAGTGCCAAAGTAGTACAAAATGTGAAAGTTACAGACTTGATCCCTAATTCAAATGCTTCACAACCATTGGGGAAGGTCTTTGCCTTTCTCATGAAACTTACTTATTCATTTTATGTTTGACTAATTTATGTGTTAATCTGAATTATAGTCCTATGTCAAATTAGAAAAGCAGGATATTGGAGAAAAAGAAAAGTGGTCTACTGTATAGTCAGAGCAATTTATTAAAATTCAAATATTATCAAATCACATTCCTCCATAAGGTGGTTTCAACAGTGCCTTCTCAAATTCATGTCCACTCCAGAATCTATAATCATGATCTTAGATGGCAATAAGATGTCTGTAGATGTAATCACATTAAAATGAGTTTATACTAGATCCCGGTGTTCCATAAATCAAGTGACTATTGTGCTTATAAGGAGACTGAGATTTAGAGATAAAAGGACACACAGAGGAAAGATGTGATCCTAAAGGCAGAAATTGTAATAATATAATTACCAGCTAAGGAGAACAATTTCAAGCTTCCTCCAAAAGCTAGAAAGATACAGGAATAGGATATGTCCTGGAGCCTTCTGAGTACAGGGCTCTCTTGACACCTTGATTCAAATTTCTGGCTTCTTTTTGGTTCCAAGAAATGAACCCAAGATCGCACAAGTGCTGAGTCAAATCCTGGCCATTTTAAAAATAGTTTTAATTTTGAGACAGGGTCTTGCCAATTGCTTAGAGCCTCCCTAACTCCTGCCTTAGCCCCCTGAGCTGCTGGAATTGCAGGTGTGCACCACTGCACACAAAGGCATCTGAAATTTTTTTTTTTTAAAGAGAGAGTGAGAGAGGAGAGTGAGAGAGGAAGAGAGAGAGAGAATTTTATTTTTAATATTTATTTTTTAGTTCTCGGCGGACACAACATCATTGTCGGTATGTGGTGCTGAGGATCGAACCCCGGCCGCACGCATGCCAGATGCCAGGCGAGCTACCGCTTGAGCCACATCCCCAGCCCAAGCATCTGAAATTTTTGAGAGTAAATCACTCTTGTTTAAATCATCCAATTGTGACAATTTGTTATAGCATCCCAAGGAAACTAATATATCTCCTTATTTAAAATACCTCAAAATCTTACAATCATATTAGCCACAGTACCAAATAATATACATACAATAATTGTTCAGTAAGTGTTTTGCTAAATATAATCTCACAAAAGTGGAGGAGTTGGCTCAATTTACAGAGGATAGAAAGCTAAGAGTCACAGAGAGGAGACTGAAACTACCTTCAGAGTCCTGGTTTGCAAGATTTGTCAAGAGTTAGGATGCTCTTGACTGTAGTTACACTGAGGTGGCTTAAACAGCGAAGCCCCTATTTATTTGTGTAATGGATTCTATGATATAGTATTTCCATAGTTGGTTGTTTTAATGGCTCAGTGTTATCAGAGACCTGCTCAAATTCTTTAAAATTTCACTCTGACTTTTATTCTCATGGTTGCAAAATGGATATGGTAGTTCCAAATATCATGTCCTCATTCAAGATGTTGAGAAGATGGATTACATGCTTATGTTTTTCCAATGTGTGTGTGTATTTGTGTGTTTGTGTTCATTTGTTTGTGATTTTCACTTCATACGAAATAGTCCATAATTAAACCAGAATAATCAGTCCTTCAATACTCTGGCTAGCACTTTTTCACAAGGATAGGAATTTTTGACTCTTTATTCTTTCATGACAAGTAAATATTTATTAGTCAACTAGTAACAGATTGCTATTGTTTTACTCTAACAAATTTTATCTAAGTAAGGATTCTCTAAAACAGAAAATTGTGTGTATTAAATAGAGATCTATAAGGGACTTCTTCTGATGATAAACAGAATTTTAAGAAGTGAGGGAAGTGCATTGGGCAGGGTGAAAGTCTGACATTAGTAAAGTGTGATAAAGACCACAAATGTTAGAGGAAGCTCTGGATGCAGAGTGCCCCTTTGTCAGAGGAAGCTCTGGATGCAGAGTGCCCCTTCAGCAGGGTCTTACTGAGGCGAAGGGCAGGCCTCTGTACTCCTGTCTTTTTGCATTGGGTACAGGCTGCTCCTGGGGAGGAATGCTATCCTGGGGTGAGGCAGCTCTTTTAGCAGAGGAGACACCTTAGGCTAGCAACATTCCGGGCAGCTGGGGAGATAAGTGTGCTAGTCCTGAAAGTGGACTCTGGGTGGTGCCTCACAAAATCTTCTGCAGATGTTTTTAATTGTATTCTTAGAAAACAGAAGAGATTACCCTCTCTACTCCATTTGCTTCCTTCCCATGAATATCTGCACACAGTTGTAATCTTTTTGTTTGTTTGTTTTTAGGGACTTAACCATTGAGTCACATCCCCAGCCCTTTTGATTTTTTTGAGACAGGGTCTCCCTACTAAGTTGCTGAGGCTGGCCTTGAACTTGATACTCTACTATCTCAGCCTCCTGAGCTGCTGGGATTACAGGTGTATTCTTTCTGATCTTTGCTTTGCTCCTTAAAGGAGGTAGGTGGGGAATGGAAGGTTTACTACCTTGAATCTAGGATAGTTATTGCAGATAAATGGGGTGGGAGGTTAAAAGAGCAATTTTTAAACTTTTGACTTTCAAATTGACACTAGGGAAATAGCCTTGATAGACAATTTTTTTTTTTTTTTTTTTGCCTTCCGTCATCCAGGATTTTGTTTTTGCAAAAGAAGTCCTCTGTAGGCCTCCAGTTTATGTCACAAAGGAAAAAAACAAAAACAAAAAAACAGATTCTCCCCACCTTCCCAGGGCAAATGCAAATCCCGAAGGCTTAGATTAAGGAAAAAAGTCTAATCAACAGATAGGAGGCCAAGGCATCACTGTGGTCACCTGTCTTGTCTCATTCTTTTTGAGCACTGTGTAGTGTCAAAGGGATGGGGGCAGAGTCTTGTGCTGGACCAGGTTCTAGAATAAAGAGACTCTACCCACAACTTTCCTCTGAGTCCCACAGTAGGCACCAGCTCCCCCAAATTCTGTTCACATGGCAAGGTAGAATAAGTTTCCATACTTGGCTTGTCTAGGTCACAAGGCAAGAGGTATAGCCCCCTCAAGTTCTGTAGGTGGAAATGGATTCACCTTGCTTTAGTAACCACTATAGGCCCCTGTTCCTTGAGCTGAAATTTCTACTACTTTGTATTCAATACTACTTTTGCAAATCTGGTGAACAGAACACTCACAGAGCAAGTTACACTATGAAGTTCTACTTCTCACAGATCGGTAGCAAAACAGTAGAAACGGAGGATTCATGGTGAGCTGGTTCCCCAAGGCCCAGGAAATCTGCAAAGAGTGGATGGAAGCTTGTCTGCACATGCCTTAGAGCACAGCACTACAGCTGTGAGAACAAATTAATTGCTAGGATAAGGTTTTCTAGGGCATCCTGTACTCAGAAGGGCTGTTCAGGTCAATTCCTCCTTAATTTCAGGCTGTTGCATTCTCAAATATTCTAGACTTATTTTTAGAATGAAAAATAATAATTGGGGGTTGCAGAGAATTGAGCCAATTCAATATCACTCAGAGCACTGCCCACACTTTGTAATCCATAAAGGATGTCCAGAACTCCAAATTTTACTTATATGGCTATTGTAGTTTAGCTATGGATTAATTCACTGATAAGGATTAACTGGATGGTAACTGTAGGCATGTAGGGTATGGCTGGAGAAAGTAAGTCACTGGGGAATGCCTTTGGGGTTATATTTTTTTTTTTCCCTTGGAGAGAATGGAGCTATCTCTTTGCTTTCCGATTGCCATGTCCTGAACTTCTTCCCCCTCTACACCCTTCCACCCTAATGTTTTGCCTCGCTTGGGCCCAGAGCAATGGAGTTGGCTATCTGTGGACTAGGATCTCTGAAACTGTGAGTCCCAAATAAACTTTTAATGGTTCTTGTCAGGTCTTTTGATCATAGCAGTGGAAGAGCTAACTAATACAGAAGCTAAATCTGTTATGACTATGATGCTGAGACAAGGCTAACAGCAAGGGGGCTTGAAACCTTGACAAAGTGTTGCTTGCTATCCATGCTGTCATTAAATAAAATAAAATTGTTTGGTGGTGAACTATTCAAGAAGGTTTATGCCACAGAATTGCCAGTATGGAGGGATGATCACATCTTGTGGGAATTTAAAGTGTATCCCAGTGGAGATACACACTGACTACCTCGATCTCAACTACCTCCCCATCAAGTCATATGAATAAATATATGTTTCAGCACTTAAATAGAAAGTATATGAAAACTGATATATATTGGAAACTGATCAGATAAAGTACCTAGTGATGGAATAAAATGCAGTATAAATAAAATTTAAGAATCGCTGAATGGGCTGTAATTTCCTAATATCCTTTTTGACATTTCCCTCTACTATGCAAAATGATAGTGTAAGATAGTAGATAGGTTGAAATATCAAAAAATTCAGGAAGCTATAGCTATTACATACTTATGTAAAGATACTGAAAACATTATAGCCCATAGAGAGCAAAGGTGAATAAAACAACAAAAGCAAAATAATATAGTGCAAAAAAAAAATATCAGGGGAACTAGAACCATAGGAGAATGAGCGACAATTACAATGCACTGGAAGATAATAGTTTCTGCTTAAAGTTGAAGTAATATGGATTGAGTAAGTCTACCTAGTGACAAAGCCTCCTGACCAACCTGAGAAGGCATTTTCACAGTTCAGGTCCTTCTCCTCCATTTGCACTATGGAATATTTCTAGTACGAGAAAGAAGCCGGCAGTCTCATTGTCTGGAAAAACTTTTCGAAGACTTAGAATAGAACCAAATATATTCTTGGGTGTCTTTCCAGCTACTGTTGAATGTTGCTTAGTGTGACCTTAGAGAATTTTCAAACCACACAAAGTTGTACGTTTTTGGTTGTTTTTCTTCCTATTTACAACATTCAAATGTAAAAGTTCAATGGTGGAATGTTTATAATAATATAATAAATGAAAATGAATTTTGTTTATAAAAATTTAAACAGTGTTTTGGGCCTGGTTGAAAAGATGAATTCAGAATCACACTTATTTGCCTTATATGTTATAAACCAGCTTTTCATCTACTAGCAAACTCATTTTAGCTTTCCTTATGCACTTGTGTGTTCTTCCTACTCACTTTGAATCAGTTTTAATATCTTAATAGTTGTCTCATTAATAAATTAACTTAATTCACTGACACATATGTATTTATACTTGCAAAAATGGTCATGCTTTTGAAAATTATAGCTTACCCATCCCACATCCACATCATAGTCATTCTAAACATATTATCAGATTAAAATCTCTGATAATGCATCTGCCACTAAAGGCCTAGTGAAGATTTGTAACTAATTGGTTGTGTGCTAACTAAGCCAAATACTTTTTTTAAAAAAAATTTCAAACAAACTTCATGAATGTATTTACTTGGGAACAAGCAACCTCAATGAGCCTCACTACCTTGAGTTCGTGAAGCAATTGTTTGAGTATTTTCAACTCCTGATTTCACAAACAAGCCATAGTCATTGAAAATATTCATATTAACTACTCACAGGTAACCCTACTCACAAGGCTATTAATACACAAGTGAATTTGAACTGGCTGATCTAATTCTGCTAACTTAACCCTAACAATTTAAGGTTTCAGTCATAGTTTCATAGGGTAGCTACTAAAAATATATGAGATCCAATTATATTTGAAATTCAGATAAAGAATTTATTTGAATATAAGTTTATCCTGTGCAATATTTGGAACATATCTACACTAAAATAGCACTTATTTGTACCCAAATGTGTTAGATTTTTGTCACTGTTATGTAATACTTGAGATAATAAATGTATCAGAAGAAGTGATTGATTTTGGCTCACAGTTTCAGAGGTTTTAGTTTGTTGTCTATTGACCCTATCCATTTGGGCCTGCAGCAGAATAGCATATCAGGGCTGGGGTATGTGGTGGAGGAAGTCTTTTCACCTCATGACAGTCAAGCAGTAAGGAGAGAAAAAGCAAAAAGCCAAGTTCCTAACATCCCCTTCAAGGACACACTCCGAATGACCTAAATTCCCTCTACTGAGCTTCACCATGCAAAGGCCCCATCACCTCCCAATAGCACTACACAGATTAAGGACTTTTGCCTTACAGGCCTATCAAGGACAGGTAAGTACCAAACCAGTTGGGTTTGTTGGTGCATTCCTGTAATCCAGTAGCTTGAGAGGCTGAGGCAGGAAGAGTGGGAGTCCAAAGCCAGACTCAGCAACTTAGCAAGATCCTGTCTCAAAATAAAAAATAAAATAAAAAGGTTTGTGGCAAAAAAGTGATTAAGCACTCCTGGGTTCAATGCTTTGTACCAAAAAGAAAAAAAATGACCAAACCTAAAACACCACAATTCAAAGTTAAATGGCATGTTGCACTTATATTTTCTAAATCTAGGAAGCCTTCATAGGTAGGGAGTAATTCATGCCAAGGTGAGTTGATTTGCAGCTTAAAATAAAGCAATATAATAAAGAGAAGGGACCTCTTTTTCAATAAAATTGAATGATTCCCTAAGCCACATTTATTATTGTTTAGGTGACACTGTGCCTGAGTGTTGAACTGTGGTAGCCTGCATTCTGAAGTCTGTCGTAGCAAAATGCCTCATTCCCTCTGTGTTGACTCTATACCACAGTAGTTCTTGATTACTGAGGTCACTCCAGATTGTAACTGACACTCTCTTATGGCCTTCATTATGCTTCTGGTCTCTGATCTCCATACACAGAGGAATCTTTGCCTTTGCTGAGGCTGCCATCACTTATAAATGTTAAAGTCTTTATCTTTCCTTAAAGCTCAATAGACTCCTCTAGCACAGTGGTTCTCCATCTTGGCTACATATAGGAAGCAATTGATGAGCTTCAACCAACATTGATGTGGGATGCCTGCAGGTAACCCTAATGTGCAGCTACACTTGAGAATTTTCAACTGATGCTGATGCTGCTCATGTAAGGAGTCTACACTCTACAGAAACAGACACTCGGCTGTGAACAGAGCCAGGGTTATCAAGTTGATGACCAAAAGACCTCAAAAACTTTTCCCAACACTCAAATTCTTTAAATGGTTTCCTGATAATAAAATGATAAACATTTGTTGAGACACATATGCTTAATCTGATTTAAACATCACATAATCGTTGATGTATTGTAACATCACATAGTTCCCTGTAGGTAGGTACAATTTTTGTGTTTTTGTGTATCAGCTAAAATATTTAGTTTAAAAAAAAACTGACCTGACTCCACACAAAGCAAAAGTGAAAATCTCCCACCTACCCACAAAAGTTAAGGTTTCAGGTTAATATACCCAACCTTACTAAAAACCTCCCTGTATTTTTTTTCCTTTCACAAATTCATTTGCATGAACACCAACAAAAATGATCACCTCATTTTTATCTTTCTTTATTTTGTGTTTGAAGAATTCTAATACACATCCACCCTCTTCTCAGCCTAAGTCTTTCAAAAAATTTATCAATATCACAGGGAGTGCAACTCTAAAAAATATAATTTTATTCTTAACAAAGACCAATTTAAAGTTTTTAACTTACCTAAATGCCTGATGGGTAAGTTAACTTTAATGTGATTTTTGAGTCAGAACATTTGCTTTTTACATGAAAGATGAAATAAAAAAGTCAGTTTTAATTAAGGGATTCACTAATGTTCATTAGAAAAATATCACCAGAGTAGAAGTCACTGTAAAAGGAATTAGTTGGGTGATCTTATGACATTACTTATCAATTGTTGACAGCTGAATAGATTTATTCCCACCAGAATTGTTTACTGTGACATTAACTGGAGTTCTCATTTTAACCCATAGTAGTCTACTTCTCTATTGGTCCTATTAGAATTTAAGTTCCTTTAAGAAATTGAACTATTTGTTTTGTCTTTATCTACAGCACCTACATAAATGGCACAATGAATTAATTAATTATAATGCAATACAATAAACTCCACCTCGACATCAGACCCATTATGATCTCCTAAGATCATGGAAAAATGACACAAGGTTAGCCACCACCTTCTGTAAGTTCGAGGAGAAGCAAAAGAGTATGTTTGCACAATTGAAAGATGTTGGGTAGTAAATGGATCAACCATCAGTGTAGGTACTAGGTCATGTGGAGAAGTATGGTTGGAGCCAAATTAGGAAGCATTCAATAACCACTCTGAGGGTTTTAAAGGCTTTACATGTTCCTCAAATATCTGTTTATACCAACATCGATATAGTTTTCAAAAGAAAAATGTGCACTTGTGTACCTTTTTATTTATTTAATTGCACTGATATACTTTTAAAAATATGTAACACCATGAATTACTGTGCCTAAACTGGATTCTGCTCTGACTAGTAGCTACAGGTATAGCCACAGATCTATAAAACTTTCTTTGATTTTGAATCTGTGTACATGGAAGCAAGAGGCTTTTTTTTTTCTTTTGCTATCTTAAGGTAACATCATAATTATGAAGATAATAATGATAATGATAATAATAATATCTAAGAGTTGGATAGATAACTAAATCCAGCAGGAAGTCACTGGAGCCTGTGTCTGAGTGCTAACCTTGTGATACCTTTAAGTACCTGAATCATTTCATCTCTTTGTGCCAATCCCCTCATTTATAAAATGGGCTTATAGTATTTACCTCAAAGACTTCCTGTAAAGGATACAGGACTGTTAATTTCTTGGACTAAAGAATTGCAAAAAGTAAACACTGTGTAACTAATACCAGATATTAGTGGCAAGGAAATTCTTTTTACCTTGAAATAAACTTATTTTCTAATATTTACCTATATTTCCAATAAAATGAATGTATAAGTCAATATTTATGCCCTTAACTTTGAATTGTATGAACTACACGTTTTGTTAGTAATCTAAATTGTGACTTTGTACTGTATCTGTAAACATATATGATAAAAAAAAGCCCAGTTAGCCAAATGCTTGGAAGAAAAAGTTGTTTATATAGGGAAAAATATTTCTTCTCTATACTTTGAAGAAATTTATATTCAGGTAGTATTTGTCAGTAACGGTCTAAGTCTGAACACAGAATATGATA
Organism: Urocitellus parryii; assembly: GCF_045843805.1. Lineage (NCBI taxonomy): Eukaryota > Metazoa > Chordata > Mammalia > Rodentia > Sciuridae > Urocitellus > Urocitellus parryii. The sequence goes on along the minus strand of NC_135540.1, from coordinate 118,231,849 downwards.
TAGATTTAATAATCTCTTGGACTGCCATGTAGAAACTGTATTACATCAAATGCACAAAATGAGTTGAAAACTGGAAAAAAATCTTCTCAAAAATTAATGATGATAGGAAAAATAGTAGAATGAAACAGACATTATTATTACTGTGTGTATATATGTGACTGCATGACCAATATGATTCTGCAACCTGTACACTCAGAAAAATGAGAAATTAAATCCCGTCTGATTAAAATGTATGATATATCAAAGTCATTGTACTGTCATGTATAACTAATTAAAACAAATTAAAAAATAATAGAAAAAAATTAATGATAAATTCCATGAGGTCGATTTTTTTGCTGAAAGAAATCTTACACAGTATGTTTATGTCACATGACTTGGTATGAGGAGCTGCTTCAGAAAACATGTATTAAAATTAATCTTTATAAAAATTAAAGTATTATTAAGATTAGTTTTTAACTTCACTTTTATTTTCCAATATTGTTAGTATTAATGCGAATTCCTTGAGCATGGTAAATGTTCTGTTTTCTATACAGATGCAATTTTATTTGGATCAAAAACATGTCTAAATATCATGGATCATTTAAATTATGACTCATACTATTATTTATATTGTTTAAATCCCTGTATTTGAAAGGGATTTAAAGACTATATAAAATTACTTTATTTATGCTGGGGAGGAGATTATATAAATTAAGTAATGTCAATGCATTTAAGTTATTATTACTATCCAGTTTGTTTTAACATTTTTGCCCTAGTACAGTGAATTGTAATAAATATTCTCTCAAAAAAGCACATTGAACAGTTCTTCACAAGCTATGTTTTGCATTTTGAGAATAGAAACTTATTGACTGATGCACAAATATGTTCACAGAAAATGAATATTCCATTTCTCTTGAATTTCACTTTCAGCTGATGAAAATTTTGCAAAGTTCTAGGAAGTAAATTATAATCCCAGAGGGCAGAAGCAATAGGTATAAGGTTTTAGAAGGAAAAAAAAAAAACAGCAGGAGTAAAAACAAATGAGATTACATTAAAGTAATTTTGTACCATTGAACACATAGAGGCTAACTCTCTGTGTCAGTTTTTTCAGATTTCAGGTTTATTATTCCTGCCTTATTGTAATCTTTCTAGAAATATTCCTCAGTGGGCAACTCACAGGCATTCTGCTTATTAACCTCATTAGTACACTTTCACGTACAATTTGCTGACTAATGTGATCTTATGGTGCAAAAACTGTCATGAACAAGTGACTTTCCTTCTGCACTCAGAAATGTCTCCAGAAGAACTTCTGGGAATTCATGTAATTCTCAGGCATTCACTTGCCAAATTCCATCCTTTTTGACACGTACAACTTTCTAGGAACATTGAAAATCATATAATGAGGAGTTTGAACTATTCTTTGTTATAAATTATTAAGAGAGTTTAGTTAATCTTTAGAAAATGAAGATCTAAGAAAGAAAATTATTGCTACTATATTATGGAGTTACAAATAATTCAATTTAGCTTAGTATCACAGTTGAATATCCTTTTAAGAAAGGAATAATATAAACTAAACACAAACACCTAATTTCATAAAGGTTAAGAACATTATTTGCCATTAACTTGATCCTTATAATCACATATGATTAAAATGGTGATTTTTAAAGTAATCACTTACAAAAATAATTTACCACCAGGCACTTCAGGAAAAGCAAGTAGTGTCTCTGCATTCAAGATGTTCACCCTATGATGCTATTTGAGAGCGCTCATAGGAATTAACACTTCAAAAGCAATGAATGCTTTAATGTGATCAATTTATTTGCTGGTAAAACATAATTATTTAAATAAGATTATTTTACTTCTTTGCAACATCCCCAGTTGTTGCTGAAGTCAATATTGCCTCAAATCTGTAGGTTATAATGGAACAAGTGTGCTAATTATGAAGGTAAAAGCAAAAGATAGCAAACATGCTTTTACTGTGTGGTCAGGAGAAGTCTAAAATGGCTCCCCAAGAATGAACATAATGGGATGAGTTTGATTAGATTATCCTTCAGTTAGTTTTGGATTAATGAAAAGAAAAGTTACCCAAGGAAACCTCCTATAGTCAGCTCCACCTTTTTAAAAGGTCCGAAGAAATGAGATATTAGCAATCAGAAAGGCCCCCTAAAGAGGTGTCTGAAAAGGGGTATGAACCATGTGGAGCAGAAGAAGAAGAGCTGCCCAGATGAGAGTTCACAGGGACAGAGAGTAGGTCTTACAGCAGCTTAGAGCTGGAGTCTGCCAACAACCACAAGAGCTTAAAAGAGGCCCCTGACCTCCAGAAATCCTGATTTAGGATTTCAGGATAAGTCCTATTTGAAGAACCCAAGTTTGTTGTTCCTGGACTTCTGAGTTGCAGAAGCCATGAGGTAATGGATCGGAATTGTTACCTTTGTAAAAATTTGCTTTACAACAATAGGGGTGAGAATACCTATACGTTATAGGTGAGATGAAACAAGAAGCCTGAAAGTTCATTTTGGTTAAAATTCAGAAGCCACTTTATGCATTGATTTTAGGAGATGAACATAGCCAAAGTGGACTCACTGAACAGTGCTACATTTTAATCCTCTGGTCTTTATTCTTTTGCTATAAATCTTGTTACACAATTTCTGAAATTTATCCATTGAGGACTTGTCTTTCTGTGAAATGCTATTGGATTAATAGGAATTATTAATAAGTGCAATCATTGTGAGGTATCAATACAACTTGAAATATGGCCTGACCTTTCTTGAAGATGTTAATTACAATTATTACTCAAGTTGTAATAATGTATTTGAAAATGATCTTTAAATTAAAGATAAGCCAAAAATTATGGCAAAAACCATAAAATATGAGATATGTGAATAAATTGAATAAGAAAAAAATTTCTAACATTGTCTTCATAGACAATCATGTGTGTGTATGTGTGTGTGTGTGTGTGTGTGTGTCTATGTGTGTATACATATACCCCCACTTTCCTCTGTCTTTCATTTAAGTGTGAGAACTACTTAGTAATTTGGTATAGTTTTGAGAGATAGTTTTACCTCAGTAAATATTGCTTCATTTTTGCCATATAAATTTGGAAAATAATGTATAGTGTTGATCATTCCATCAATATATTTTTAAAAATTTTTACAGACATTTATTGGTATAGTAGCTTTGAATTTCCTTAAGACAGACATTTTTGCCTTTTACTTTCTTTCATGTTTTTTCTTCATTTTACAAATCATTATGGTATGCATTTTGATATGCAAAGTTACCAATTTATGCCAAACTTTCTTCACTTTATTTTTATATTTATCTTATTTTCAATGGTTACACTGTATATATGTTCCCTATATTTTCTGCTCTCTTGATTGAGCTTTCAACATAATAAATTCTACTAAATTTTCTTATTATAACTACCTATTTTTAATGGATTGATTGAACGGATGCACTTTCTTATATTTGACTTGAACAGGACTTCTAGAGTCAAACTCTGTCGGCCATTCACATTTTGACAAAATTTAGTGATTTATTTAAAGTTCCTGTAATGAGTTAGATATGATATGTCCCCCAAAAGCTCATGTGTGAATCAATGCAAGAATGGTTAGGGATCAAATTATTGGGCTAGCAGAGCCTTAATCTAATTAGTGCATTAATCCCCTGGAGGGATTAACTGAGTGGTGACTATAGGCAGGTAAGGTGTGGCCAGAGATGATGTTGTCATTGTTGAACAAAGCTCTTGCTTTCTCTCTGCTTTGTGGTGGCCATGTCCAAAGCTGCTTTCTTACACCACACTCTTCTGCCATGATGTTATATCTCCCCTCAGGCCCAAAGAAATGGACCATTTATCGACTAAGACCTCTGAAACCATGAGGTCCAAAATAAACTTTTCCTCCTCCAATTGTTCTTGTCAGTTCTTTTGGTTGCAACAATGAAAAAAGCTGACTAAAACAGTTTCATAGTCTCTATATTCTTGTCCATTAACTTGAGATAAACATTCTGGTTACTGTGAACAGATTATTGCAAAGATGAAATAATAATACATTTTTAAAAATCGAAAATTGTTTCAGAATATAGCATAAGCAAGCACTATACAATTGTAACTGTTACTTTTAGTCACACTTGTTATAGTTATCCTCTGATTGATTCTAATTCTCCTACAATAATATTATGGTGACTTTTATTCACTTATGTGGTAATTTATTAAGTATGCTTAAGGAAATTTATAAAATATTTTCATATTTGATATTTTCATTTTATTCTTGACCTTGATGATTAAACCATCATGTTCTAGATATTTAGAGATGGAGAATAATATAATAATATTTAAGCTGTTGAAATATAACTGGCAATATTTAGGAGTATTACTTAGAAAAAAATATAAAGGCAGAGATATAAGAAAGGAGGCAGAAAGATAAAATTCAGTCAAAGTGAAAGGAACTTTAACAAGAAATATTAGTAGATATAAACACATTTAAGAAGTTGTTATTTCAGCATTTGATTAGAGTTCTTCTTTACAAACATTGAAAACAGAAAATATCAGAAAATAATTTAGTTACTAAGATAGCTAGCAAACTAAGCAATAAATTGACCTGAATTTTATTCAACTAATGATTGTTAAAAATTTGTGTACCAGCTGAATATTTTTTGTAGTGGAAGTGTTTTATTTTCTTTCAGATTGTAACATCAGAAATATATTCACAAATTTACAAGTATTGCTTTATAAAGGAGGTATAAATACATCTTTAAACACTTGAAAAATTTCAGCTCAGAATATAAATGTGTCCCTTTAGAAAGGTAATAATATTCTAGACCTGAAATTACAGATTAGTGTTTTTGAGAAACTATAAAGGAATTTTTTTTTAATTAAGGATTAGAAAAAATGTTTAATACTTGACATTCTTTTCTAAAGATCTGGATTTTATTTTGCTCAAACTGCTTTTAAAAATGAAAACATCATATTAGATCAAGAAAAATATAGATAATAAAACCTCTAAATTGTTGTTGTTTGTTTTGTTTCATCTTGACAACATGAAAAAGGGAAAACTGGGAAATTAAAAGAGAGGAAGATGTTTTTTGCCAGTATCTCTACTTAGTACATAATGTTTCTCTGTGGCCCTGGGAAGGAGTTTACCAGCTAAATTTCAAAAGTTATATTTTACATGTAAAAATTAAATTAAAGCATGCATCTCTACATTTCTTTCTTATTCTTACCTATTTTATGTTCACCAGTATCATTCATTTATGTTACTAAGAACAAAGAAACCAATAGTCGTGAACTTTCTATATTGCTTTTAAATGACAATCCTTGTAATTTTTTAATTCATATTTTAATTCCAAAGTTAAACTTCTCCCCATCCTTATTTTTCACTTAATATTTTAGCCATTTCTCTGTGGAACCTTTTGTAATATTTATTTACTGAATTGGCTAGTGTATAGTATCCAGGGATTAAAACACTAATTGAGGTGTTTCGGTAAGGACTTAAATAGATGCCATTAACATCTAACATAGTTGAATTTCAGTAAGAAAGAGATTATTCTAGATATTTTGAATAGGACTCATAATCAGTGAAAATGATTTCACAGCAGAACTGAGGTTTCCCCGAGAAAGAAAAACACTCACTTTTGGGATATCTCACTATGGATCCCCTCTGGGGTGTTCCTGAAGAACAGTGGGAAGGTGAAATCCTTTTAGTGGACAGAATTGGAAGAGAAAGTTCATTCTCCTTGGAAGGGGAAATGACCAAGGGGGGGATACATGATTGTGTAGATATATTCATAATGTATGCAATATGCATAGTTGTGGTCAGAAACTTGGAATGAACATAGTTGAAAATGTGGTTTAATAAATTGATGCTAGAATCTTCAGGGTAGGTCTCTCTTCATGGAAGGTCAATAGGAGGGGGACACAGGAAATCTTCACCTGCCTATGGTAAGTCATTCCAGAAGATGGAAAGGAACCGGACAGAGTGTGCCCTATCCATTCCATTCAAATCTGCCAATTATTTAGGGAAAATGGAAATATGGGAAAAAATGTCATAAGGATTATCTAACCACATTCCTGGCACATTAAACAAATTCCAAGTGTGGACATCCCATTCCCCTCAGAGACATCAAAGTCTTAAACTCAGCATGTGGGAGAGAAGGGAGTTAGGGGAGACTGCCATGTTATTTCCCAGGCTCTGTAGTGAGTCTATTAAGCAGGGTTTTTGAATCCCATTAGAATACACACTGTTGTTTTTTATTACTAGTTATAAATAATGAAACTGAGAATAAGTGAAATTAAGTGACTTTTCCAAAATCATATTTATGAATGAATTAGTCAGCTTCTAGGGAGGATGGGCAGGTTGTGTGTAGCACAATGACATCCAGTGCAGGCAGTTTTTTGTCTTTACTGAAGAAACTCAAAGTCTAGAATAGGAAATCGATTATACTTTGTGCTTTATTAGTGACATATTTCTGATGTTCTGTAATTTTTAAATTAATTTCAAGAAAATTTTATATTTAACAATCAACATAGAGCAAGTTCAATAAGTAGGAGATACCTTTCCACATTTTCTTGAGAAATATACATTTCACCACTGATGAAAATGGTGATTAATGCTGAGAGCCATCTACTATAAGATTATAGTGATTTATCATCATACATCCAAAAGTTATAGTGAAATTAAAGACAGAACATATTTTATGCTAGCTTTCTTTTCTTTTCTTTCTTTTTCTTTTTATTTATTTATTTTGTTGTTGTTCTGGAATTGAACCCCAGTTCCCACACCTGGTAAGAATATGCTCAACCACCCAGCGCCTCCAGTTCAAAATAATTATTTTCATTAAGCAAGACAGTGATATGACTTTTTGTTCTATACCAAGTTTTCTTTAAAATAGATAAAATTTTAACTCTATAGTTGCTTGGTTCTTGCATTGATGTAGCTCAGGGGCTTATAAGTAGAATTATAAATTTTGATTGTATCAGCTTTAAGATGAAAACTAGCATACATGATTTTATACTTTTAAGTGAATTTGGGGAACACAGAAAAATTTCATGAAGATGAGAAAATTCATATTTGAAGAATTTTATTTTAAAATGTTTTATAACAGATTATGGTATTTAAATTATTATAAAATTTGGCCTTACTCTAACTTCAATAAAGTATACAAACACATCAGTATTATTTTAATAATGAAAGTTCATTTCAAAAAGTTCATTTTGATAAAATAATGTTTAATGTCAAATGTAGATAATTTCCACTTCATCAAATCTAATTTAACTCTCAGTTCTGGTTTCGCTGGATCTTTCAGCAGCATTCAACACCACTGATCCTTCCCTTTAAGCCTTTGTATTTTAAGAATCAAGCATAGATACAGATATAAAACAAAGGTAAAACACCATGCAAAACAAACATACAGTTTAGTGAATTATTAGCTCAGACACTTTTGTAACCTTTACTTAGGCATGCAGTGAAAGTTCTAGTCACTCCCAAAGCCCTTTCCCTAGCATTATCCTATGTACACTGCCCAAATTCCCTCTGAAGTTAATATTGTCCTGACTTTTTAAATTATGCTTATATTCATGGTTTGTGATTTTGTCATTCAATGCACATCCAGTTTGTCTTGCAGTTTATAGTTTGTTTTGTCTTTTTGTAAATGCCTTTAGGTCTCTTTTACTGTAATTTCACTCTCTGTCCCTCTTTTTTCCAACTTACCTGATAAAGAATGCAGGCTGTCAGTTTGTGGAGCTCTACCAATCTGAATGCCATGCAATTCAATGTTCTGCATGGTTCATTACTCTCTAAATTTCCCCCAAATTAGTAGCTGAATCAAAAGTACTAATAATATATAGTTTAATACTTTCAGCAAGATTATGGGTGTAAACTCTGATTATGCTAGCTAAAAAGGGAAATTTTAAAACCATTATCACATGAGATCATGATATTTTTTAATTCAAATGCAGGACACGGTTTCTATTTCACATCTTTTGTGCTACAGCCATATTTACTGTTTTTTTTTCTAAGTTTATATTTTTTATTGTTGGTTGTTCAAAACATTACATAGTTCTTGATATATCATATTTCACAGTTTGATTCAAGTGGGTTATGAACTCCCATTTTTATCCCGTATACAGATTGCAGAATCACATCAGTTACACTTCCATTGATTTACATATTGCCATACTAGTGTCTGTTGTATTCTGCTGCCTTTCCTATCCTCTACTATCTCCCCTTCTTTATTTATTTATTTATTTATTTATTTATTTATTTATTTATTTATTTTTTGTCTTACTTGGTGCAGCCAATTTGGAAAGCAGTATGGAGATTTCTTGGAAAGCTGGGAATGGAACCACCATTTGACCCAGCTATTCCCCTTCTCGGTCTACTCCCCAAAGACCTAATAAGAGCATGCTACAGGGACACTGCTACATCGATGTTCATAGCAGCACAATTCACGATAGCAAGATTGTGGAATCAGCCTAGATGCCCTTCAATAGATGAATGGATAAAAAAAAATGTGGCATCTATACACAATGGAGTATTACTCTGCATTAAGAAATGACAAAATCATAGAATTTGGAGGGAAATGGATGGCATTAGAGCAGATTATGCTAAGTGAAGCTAGTCAATCTTTAAAAAATAAATACCAAATGACCCCTTTGATATAAGGGGAGTAAACAAGGACAGGGTAGGGACGAAAGTTTGAGAAGAAGATTTACATTAAACAGGGATGAGAGGTGGGAGGGAAAGGGAGTGAGAAGGGAAACCGCATGGAAATGGAAGGCGATCCTCAGGGTTATACAAAATGACATATAAGAGGAAAGGAGGGGTAAGACAAGATAATACAAATCGAAGAAATGATTTACAGTAGAAGGGGTAGAGAGAGAAAAGGGGAGGGGAGGGGAGGGGAGGGGGGATAGTAGAGAATAGGACAGACAGCAGAATACATCAGACACTAGAAAGGCAATTTGTCAATCAATGGAAGGGTAACTGATGTGATACAGCAATCTGTATACGGGGTAAAATTGGGAGTTCATAACCCACTTGAATCAAACTGTGAAATATGATGTATTAAGAACTATGTAATGTTTTGAACGACCAACAATAAAAAAAAAAACTATACCAAGTAAGATATTTACTGTTTTTGACACTAAGAACTCTTGTTATTAAGAACTTAGGGAACAATTATAGATTCCATGATTACTTATTTAGTGTATTCCAAACCATATAAAAAACCATTTGTGATAACAAACACTACTTTTTACAATCATTAACAGTACAAACAGATAAATAATGTTGTGCATGTCATGCCTATGATCCATTTTCTAATAGTAAATAAAATCAATACCTGTTATACTCTTCCTTCAACTTTCATGAAACTTTAAATCTATAAATAAAGGTACTTTACCCTTTCTTTTCATTAAAGACTTCTTAGCTTGATTCTTAATGGTAGAATTTTAGGGGTATAAAGGTTTCTTTCATTGTGTACTTCTTTCTTCTTTTCAGGCAAAGTTAGCAGAGTTTCTATGTATTAATTATTTAGAAACCATCCTGGGTTTTCAGTAAATTTAATTGACTCCATATTCACAAATATCTTGCATATGCCTCTCTGTAGATTAGGCTTTAGCTAAGATGAATGAGGGACAGTCTCCTTTTGTTTCTTAGAATCTCTGTTGTTTGAAAGGATCTATGAAGCACACTCAAACCTTGGGGAGTGTTTCTGTGACTAAGGTATACTCTTAGGCATCCTCAATATACAGATATTTAAAACAAAAACACATTTGTTTTCCACTGTTTTTGAGAAATTAACAAAAGATTTTAAAAGTATAGCCTTTGCTTTAGTTTTGAACCATGCACTACTGGTAGTGCCTTCAATTTGATCTTAGCTCAAAAAGCTTTCTCTTATTTTTTGGTGGGGATGGCATAATTGGGGATATAACCAAGGACAGTTCACCACTGAGCTTCATTCCCATTCCTTTTCTTATTTTTAATATTTTTTATTCTGTATTTTGAGACAGGATCTCTTTAAGTTGACTAAGTCCTAGTTAAATTACTGAGACTGCCCTTGACCTTGCAATCTCCTCTCTCAGCCTCCCATATTACTGGGATTATAGACTTGCACCACCACATCTTGCTGTCACTTCTTATTTTTAACATAATTTGGTATCTGTAGAGGATGAGAATTTTAAAAATCATCAATTCCTGATTATTTCATGTATAAATTCCTTCTTTTAGTATAACTCTTTCTGCTGAAATTTTATTATGACCAATAAGAAGAAATTAGTTGGCACCTCTAACACCCTAGCTGGGAAGTGACTGAGCAGAATAAGTCAGTTTATGAGCAGAATCAGTCAGTTTATGAGATGCATTTTGTAATTTTTCATATTACAACAGGTTAATATATTAAACATTCTAATACTGTATAAACAGAATCCTTCTTCCTCCAGTTTGCAATAACATGTCCCTCATTTCCTTTAAACCTCCTATTGACATCCTCCTGAGAATTTATATTTCTAATAATTGTGTGTTTAAGGCAATATACTCCATCTCCATCGTAATTCTCAATGTCTTTCCAGCCTCCAAGCAGTAGCCAGTTTTAGAGCTTCTCCCTCCTCTTTTTAGGTTTTTGTTATGTGAGTACTCCATGTCTGAACACCATAATGTGTATTATTACAGAATTATACATAAGAATTACTCACAGTACTTACTGACATAAAATACAGATCATTTATGTTTGATGATATTTTTGTACATTGGGGATTCTTGCGTGGCTTGTTTTTTATTCTGTCTCAGGGTCTTAGATGAGTTTGCCATCAAGGAATAGCCTTCTGAATGTGTGGTGGAGACCAAAGGATCCACTTACAAGATGGCTCACTTATATGACATTTGGCAAGAAATTTTCAGTTTTTTATCATGTGGACTTCCTATAATGTAGTGTTAGGATATAGTCAACAGCTTTTCCCAATGTGATATAAGAGAATAAGAGAAAGCGCCCAATGTATTGGCTCATTGTCTTTTATAAGCTATATAAGAAGTTTCTTACTGATTATTTTTGTTGCTTGGTATTGATCACACAGACCAACCCAGGTACAAGGCAGAAGGGGCTAAATATTGGGAAAGGGCCCCATACGAAAAATCAAGAAGCAGGAATCACTGGAGTCCCTTTATGGGTTACCATACTAGATAATCTCATCTTAAACTACTATTTGTATGAGACCAATACTGAAAGATTTATCTCTCTCAGTTTATTTTCCACCAAAGTTAAAAATTTTATGTCCAAACACCTATTCAACAATTTGATATTGAATTGATAGTCAAGCTCAAGTTTAGCTTGTTGAAAACTCAACTGTTGACTATCTCACTATCTTCACAGGCTTATACATCACTAGTCATAAAAGTTTTAGAGTTGAACTTGATGTATATCCTTTATAACTCACACCTAATTTAAAAATATTTTAATATTTTAAAGTGCTACTTTTGTATCCTTTATAGAATTTATCCAGAACCAGATAACTTCTCACCATCTCCAGTGCTTTCAATATTGCTCTCCTGATCTATGGCAATGGTCTCTTGACTGGTTTCTTGCACTTTTACACTTGCCAAGCTTGAAGCCTAGTGTCCACACAAGAGTTGAATGTCTAAAATACATAACATCTTGGCACTCTTCCCCAAAATTTGTGATAGCTTCCATATCTGAATTTGTTAATGTGGTATAAAATCTTTACATGATAATCCTTTGGATCCTGCTCTTAAACTCCTACCATTCTATAGCTCATTCATTTTATTATAGCCACAATAATTTCATTCCAGTTCCTCAAACATTCCAATTCTGCTATTGCCTCGGGGTCTTTATATCTGTTCTTCCCATACTAGAATATTTATTTCCTAGTCAAACACATGATTTCCTCCTTCCTTTAGCCTGTTTTCACATGTTATCATAAGCTACTCATAGCATCACTAATCCAATCTAGCATCCACGCTCTATTCACTATAAAACTATATCCTAGATTAATTGATCTTAATAACAATTATTACTACCTTGTCTCTGCCACAGCCCGGCTTCAGCAAAATAACCGGGGGGTGACGAGGAACTTGTGTACATTGATACAGCAGGAGTGGGAGCCCTTTATTGTAGGACAGGAGTGGTATTTATACATTCCACACAGCTTATCTAATTAACATAAACTAGATACAGCAGTCAACCAATAAGGAATCTCCACACTTAATGGCTCGCTGGCATCACTTCACAAACCACTCCCTCTGGCAAAATGCCAGGCGCCTTCCTGACTTATTTACAGACCCTAACAATCATAAGCCACTCATAGCATCACTAATCCAATCTAGCATCCACGCTCTATTCACTATAAAACTATATCCTAGATTAATTGATCTTAATAACAATTATTACTACCTTGTTTATCATGGAATATTTTTAAGACTATAAATTTAATGAAGGCAAGTGCTTTGTTTTTTACTATCATTATATTATATTTTTGTTCAAGTATTAAAAAGATCTTCAAAAATATTATCTCAATTTTGGATATAAATGTGTTGAATTCTTAATATGGAGTTCTTTAATTTTGCCAAATTAAGACATATAATACATTTGATGAAATTTCTAATAATTTATTTATATTTATAATGTATCTTTATACAACTTTTTTTGTAAAATAATGTATAAATATTTTATAGAATTCTTACTTTCACATTAAATGTGGAAATTGCTATTCATATTGACATTTTTCCCTTAAGAATGCGTTTTATATTTTAATCTCTAAAATAGTATTTAACTATTCCACATGATACAACTTAGGTTTCTCATAGATACCTTACCATGTCCAGGCCAAATCACTGACTTATGCTCTATTCCCAAATTTGTGTCCTTTCATCTATCTTTTCAACTAAGTGTGGCATATCTTCTAACCAGTTGTTTTAACCATAAATCAAGCTATAATTCTTGACTCCTCCCAAAATCTCTTTATCCTAAGTAAAAACATAAACCTTCTACTGATCTGTATTTCCATAACAATACACTTACTTGTGTCAATGTACCTTGTTATGTAAAGTATTAGGAAATCCCCTATTACTTTACTTCCATAGTTGGCCTGCTCTAACTCATTCAAAATAACACAAAGAAATTTCTAGAATTAAAAAGTTATAGCCTTTCATTGGCATCACTTTTGCATTGAAATAAAATTCAGGCATATTATTGTGGCTAAGATTTCAAAACTTTTAACTTCTACCTTGTTCACTAGTTTCTGTGCCCCCTCTTATTCTTGCTTAAAAGATTGTAGCCATAGTGGTGATTATAAACTTCCTAGGATACATTAAGCTTACCAGATTCAGAGCTGTAACAGATGTTATCATTTCAGTTAGACTATTCTTTCTAGTTTTGGGGTTTCAGTTAAGATATCACACCTTTGGGGTACACACATACACTATTGGTGGGAGTATAAATCGGTACAACCTCTCTGGAAAGCAATATGGGGGTTCCTCAAAAAACTAGGAATGGAACCACCATATGACCCCATTATCCTACTCTTTGGTATATATTCAAAAGATTTAAAATCACCATACCACAGTGCCACAGTCGCATCAATGTTTATAGCAGCACAATTCACAATAGCTAAGATGTGGAGCTAAACTAGGTGCCCTTCAACAGACTAATGGATAAAGAAAATTATATATACACAATTGTGTGTTACTCAGAAATAAAGAATGACAATGTCATTTGACAGTAAATGGATAGATCAGGGGACTACCATGCTAAGTGAAATAAACCAATCCCCAAAACTAAAGATTGAATGTTTTCTCTGATATGTGGGAACTATAAATGGGGTTGAATAGAAGTTCAGTGAAGTAAACAAAGGGGAATGAAGGGAAGGGAGGGAAGATAGAAAAAGAGTGGAAAAATTAGTATCATATTAAAAGCCATTTCAGGGCCTTCTTTGATGTAAGCAAAACTATACCTCAGCTTCCTAGAAGGATGCACACAAAATGCAGAGGATTTTATTTTTGGACTTGCCTCAGGAAGTCAGAAGAAAAGAACTCCCTCATAACCATTGACCTCCCTAGCTAAGGACAAGATGCACATTTCTTATGCAGGGGTTATTGCTTAAGCCCATATGTTATTAAATTTGGGGAGTGTCTAGGAAGCATAAGGACAAACCTCCATTTTTATGGTTTCTATTTCCATTTGGAGGTAATTCTGAAAGAACAATATTTACTTTCTCTCTTCATATCTCCCCAAAGTGATGCTGGCAGAACAAATTGAATTTGTATGGCCCAGCTCTTGGGGTGCTCTCTTTTTGGAGTATTGCTGCCTAAAGGATATATGTAGCCTTATATTTTCTCCAAGAATCCATAAAATCCAATAAAGGCTGTGGTATCAGTGGAGAATTGTAGTTATATAATTTCGCTTGAGAATGAACATGTATATTTTTCTACCTCATCATTGGAAAGATTTTTGTGGTAGCAAAAGCTTTTCATGCACAATCCAGATTTTACCAGCAATAATGTTTATACTTTATTTTGTGTCTAACTAAAGGTTGACTATCCCTTATCTGAAAGGCTTACTACCAGAAGTGTTTTGGTTTGGGATTCTTTTCAGATTTTGTGATATCTGCATATATGTAAAGAGCTATCTTGGGCATAGGACCCAATTCCCAACATGAAATACATTTATTTGATATACACATACTCTGAAGGTAATTAGTAATTTTATGATTAATATATCATATGTTTTAAATATACTATACCTGTGTTTTGTCTGGGATCAATCACATGAAGTCAGGGTTTAGTTTGCAATGTATGATATAGTCATGTTAGTGCTCAAATTTTTGAATACTAAGATTATTGTGGGCTCAGATATTTGAATTAGATGCACTTGATCTGTATTTTGTATATTCTATCTAAATCAGTTTGCAACATACAATACAGAAATACATGTATAACAGATATTACATGTAACACATATATATTTATTTTTCATACATAATTTTGATAGGCAGTATATGCCTTCTGGGGAATGAATCATTGTATCTAGCTGTGTGAATTTGCTTCATTCAAGAGAGTTTAGTGTTGTATTGCTGCAGACACCAAAATGAAGTAAAAAATATGGTATATGTTATCGTAATATCAGAGAATTGAAGGTCAACAAATGACCTATTTCTGTAAATTCCACTTTGTAGATACTGAAATATTTGGAGGCTAAACAAAGAGGCAGGGAGAATTCAAATCAAGTTTAAATTGGAGGAAGAATTAAAATCCAGATGACATCTATTTATTTTTTTTAGTGAATAAAATTTCTATAACTAAACCCACCTTAAAATTACTCTACTGTCTGTACTGTCTACATCTGTAGATTAAAAACAACAAAAAAGAAAAGCTAGACAAAGTAATAATGCATAAATCTTAAAAAACAAGGCTATTCCTATATTTATAGCTTCAATAGAATTAGACATTAACCTCACTCAGGAGTATATTAATTCATCCAAGGAGAATATAGTCATTTCTATGAATAATTTACTCAAGAATCTTTTAGATACATTCATAAGTTTTCCTTTCTTGTAATCTACCAAGATGAATATGTTTTAGAATTTTAAGCAAATATAACATTTTTATTCGTTAGAGATGGCACAAAGTCATGTCTTCTACTTATTTATGTGCAGACTAATCAGTTTTATTCATTGAACAGGCAATCAATACTGCATATTCGATTCAGTTCAGCTTCTTTGGTGAAAATTAAGTAGTGCTATTCAAATTATTTGGTCGTCTTCCTCTCAAAAAGTCATTTTCTATAATAGAAAAGGCTTCCATGAACACATATTTTCACTGTTGATGATGAGATTATCATCATGAACGATGTGGTAAAAGATTTAGATTGAGTCATAAATCAGAGATAATGTTTTTCTTTTATTTTGCAATTGATATATTGAAGCTTGATTTTTTTTTCAGTTAATGGCCAGTACATTAGTACTATAAACATTTCACTGTTACCCTTCTCCATTTTTAATCTATGAAATTAATATATTAATAATCATTTATATCTTTCAACAAAGTAATCAATGCTGCTTAATGGAATGTTAAAATTGACATCAATCACTTTTTACACAGACAGCATCCTTATATTGCATATTAGAATTAAATAGCAGTGTAATTCTTATTTAGTAAGAATATTAATAACAGCTTCTGGATCTATGGATTATTTATTGTTATTTTTATCCCAAATCAGCTGAGAAAGAAAATGCCCATAAAAACTGACACCATAAGCCACATCTGCTGAAATTACATGGTGTTAAAGAAGAGCTTGGCTGCTCATGTGGATTAATCATACAGAGAGAAGGTAAAGCACATCACATACCCACCTGTCAATAATTGAACAGCACTTGCTCACAGAGCTGTTGTTATTCATGCACATTTTCCTATGCAATTTCAAATAACTTTCCAGCTCACATTACCTTTTATACATAAAAATTTATTGTAGGTGCAGCATTGTAACCCATTGTGAAATTTAGAAATGGGGAGAAAATACTTACAATTCTGGAGACAGGTCTTCTTTACCTGACACTGTCAGAATAACCTACTTTATGTTTTCATTCACATCCAAGAGAGATTTTTCTCATGAAATGTAGAACTAATAGTGCAGGAAAGTTTAAGTCTTAATTTAAAGGCGTATAGATTCATCGAGTCAAGTTCATTAAAATGACTAGTCTGATGTGTAGAGAGTAGTATGTGTTCCCAGCATTGAGCAGAACCATTGTCTCAGAGAAAACACTGAAAATATTGGTTAAATAAAATTTAGTTTTAAAATAGCCAATATAAAAGAGGAAATACAGTGGACATATAATGCTGAAAGAAATATTTTGTATGTAGGGGGATGAGTTTTTGAATGTTTAAAGGATAACAGAAGAGACATGAGAGTATGATTTCATAGATAAAGAATGAATTACTAGGATTAATAAAAGGAAGATGCAGAAAGATGGATTCTTTACCTAATGTAAAAAAATAATTGTTTATTTCTATTCCCATAAGCCAGATAATCTACTAGGTACTTTCATAACTAGGAAAGTAAAAACAGTTGTTAAGGAAGCAACAATTACATATAACATAGATGTTATTACTGAATGAAGGTAGAAGATACCATTGATTCATTCATTCTATCCAGATTTTGTGATATTTTTTTCACTTTGTCTATATGGAAAAATCATTTGACTTCAATCTCTTTGGTAAAACATCATCAAAATAATACTGCAACTAATGTGAGGTACAGTGATGTGAAAGGTAAGAATTTTTGATCCTAAAATCTTACTCTCTGATTCCAACATGAACTGTATAACTTACTAATTTTGATATTGAAAAAATAATTTAGTCTTTCTAGTTCTTAATTTCCCCACCTATACACTGTATAGTGATAAGATCTACTCACTGCTTTTGCAAATATCAGATGAGGTGATATATGTAAAATCTGTTTATCACATACCAAATATAAAAGTAATGTTTATAATTATTAACAAGAAAATTTGAACATTTATTTGGTTCATGATATCTTTAAAGGTCAGTTTTGGAGTCACAATTTTCAATTGAGTGTTGTTAAGTACTTGACTTCAAGTATATGTTTCTGCTCCATTCTTTGCAAGATTTCTTCAAGGATGTATCTGTAGTGTTTTCCATTTCCATCCCTACCACACTATTAAGGCTACTTTTGTCAAAGTGAGAGTAGCTGCACACATCTCTAAATCCAGTGGCCATGTCTTCATTCTTTTCCCTTTGGATTTCACAGAAGCTTTATCAAAGGTTCAGCAGTAAGCTTTCTATGAAATGGAGCTGTCTTTGGGTCCTATAACATCAAACTTATGTAATTTTCTCTTTGGTGCCCCATTGTAAGCTCCCTTCAATGTTTCTGTGCCTTAGGCCTGGTCTACCTCTTACATTCTATGCTTTCTTTCTGTATAATATCTTGAGACATGACCTCCAATATTCCTATAGATCTAAAGGGATAACAAGGGCCTTAACAAGAACACAATTGGAAAACTGGTGATGAGGAAATCTGGGAAGAAGTATATGGGGGAAAAAAAATGAAAGTGTGTGTTTCCTATGTGAATATTTGTAAAAATGTGACCTAGGCAAAGGAGGGTTCTAATAATTAATTAGAGAGGTTGACTTGCTCTATGGATATCAATAATACTCCCCAAGGAGCACCATCACCATCTAATGGGCTTATGAACACTTTGACATGGTATCAGAGATGAAGGTTATGTATGGCTCAGCAACATTGACTTCAACAAGTCCAACAATACCAACATCGTCTTGGCTATTGATCATGACCCAATCCACCAGCAACAGAGTTCAATTCCAAGTTTCTGATATGGCATTATTTCTTCAGATTAATAAACAGCTACTTTGTGGCAGATTGATTAACTTGCTGTTCTTTCATCATGGAAGAGACAGTGTTTTGTTCTTATTAGAATAAATTATCTGGATATGTATTTGCCTTCCCTGAACACATTGCTTTGCCAAAACTATAATCCATTCACTTATAGCATGCTTATGCACATCATGTTATACTATGCTACATCACTCCTTTTCACAGTGAAAAAAAAAATATGGCAGTGGCTGTGTGTTCATGGAATTCACTGGTTATACCATATTCCACAAAACCAAGTGGCAGCCATCTTGACAGTATGATCAAATAGCCTATTGAAGACACAGTTACAACACCAGCTATGTTTAATAAATCACAGCTCTCAAGGAGCTGCATATGTTCCAATATTTATCAGATATATTATGCTATTTCTCACAGAAACAGGATTCACAATTTTAGGAATCAAGTGGTTGAAAGGAAAGTAAGAAATTTTTTTCTTCTTGTGTCACAGACCTTGAATTCTACTAGCTTCAAGCTTTTAGTTACAAAAGGAGGAATAATTCTATTAGGAGACACAGCAATGATTCCATTGAACTGGAAATTATGACACTAAGCCATTTGGGACTTCTCTCACATATGAATCAACAGACAGGGGAAAGAGATACTATGCTTACTGAGATTATTGATCCTGACTACTAATGGAAAAACAGGGCTGCTTCTCCACAGAGGAAGTAGAGTGTGTCTGAATTACAGAAGATACATTGCCATGTCCCATTGCTAAAAAAACAAACAATAGAAAGAAAGAAAGAAAGAAAGAAAGAAAGATAAAATGAAAAAATTGTGACAAATTCAGAAATGAAGATTTGCGTCACCTCACCAAGTAAATAAACATGATGAGCTGAGATGCCGGATCTAGGCAAAAGGAATAGAAAACAGCTTAGGCATGGTGGTCCACACCAGTAATTCCAGCTAGTCAGGAGACTGAGTTAGGAGGATCACAAGTTCAAGGCCTGCTATAGCAGGTCACTAAGACCCTCAGCAACTTAGAAAGACTCTGTCTCAATTTAAAAAAAAAAAAATTTAGAAAGGACTAGGAATGTAGCTCAGTGGTGAAGCACCCCTGGGTTCAATGCCCAGTACCAAAAACAAAACAAAACAACAACAAAAAGGAATATATAATGGGGGGTATAGAAAAATGTAGTTTTGAATATTGGTTATGACCATGTGATCAATTACAGAAGAGAAAGATGAAATTGTCATGAATATTTACTCTCCATTTTGTCATGATAGTGTCTGTCTGTGCAAAATATATTATTATAGAGAACTGAGTCATACCCATGGCAAGTCCAAAACCTATACGATACTCCAGCCTGCACATTCAGGAGAGCTAGTTCTATACAAGACAGCAGGCTAGGAATCAAGAAAAGCCGCTGCATTTAGAAGGCTCTCACCCTTGAGAACCAGAAAAGTCAGTAATCTAGATCAAGTCCAAAGGCAGTATTCTCTAGAACCAGGAAGAACCAAAGGCAATCTTCTAGACAGTTCTCTTTTGCTTACAGGAGACCAGTGTTTTCATTTTATTCAAACCTTCAGTGGATGTAATGAGGCTCATCTAAATTAAAAGAAAGATATCTGCTAGTGCTGAGAGCCATAGCCAAGTAGGAATGACGCATGGCAATTTCCTTGTCAGCCTACCCAATGTTGCTTAGAGGGAGGACTCTCCATTGTGGAAATGGGCTTGCCTTGGACCCAGGTCATTTGCAGTGACATTGCATGAATGTTTGAGAGTTTTGATTTGAAAGGTGACCTTGCTCAGGGATTAGGGCGGATCCGGGTTTAGGGTGGATCCTGCTGGGAATAGGGCATATCTTGCTGCCTTACGCACCCTCGTTCCCGTTGAGTTCTGCGGGATTCAGAGAGTATTTGGGATGCAGAGCCCGGTGGAGGTGGGGATTTTCCCCAGAACGTGTGTGTAGAGTTCTGGTGACAGTTTTAGAATAAAGAGTTGCTGTTTGAATCTACAAGGTGTGTGGTGGCTTGGTTATTTTGTGCCCAGACAGACTGTGGCATGCTGGGTGTGATGGTGTAGCCATTATCCTAGTGGCTCTGGAGACTGAGGCAAGTAGATCACAAGTTCAAAGCCAGCCTCAGCAATTTAGCTAGGCTTCAAGCAACTTAGCAAGGTCCTGTCTCAAAATAAAAAAAAATAATAAAAAGCAGGGTATCCAAAAAAAAAAAAAAAACAGAGGGGAGAGAAAGAGAGAGAGAGAGAGAGAGAGAGAGAGAGAGAGAGAGAGAGAGATCAGATTTTTTTAAGAAGGCTACTTTTTAAAGTGTTAATCTTATCAAAAACAATCTCTCACACATACAGTCCAAAAAAAGAAAAAAAAGAAAGCGCCCAGATAAGGTTTGACCAATTCACTCTGTATAATATAGTATAGTTCTATTTTTTCACCATTCCTCCCTGTTCTCTCTCCTCCCTCCCATTATATTCCATTACTCTACTCCACTGATCTCTTGTTTATTTTCATGGGATTCCACCCATCTTTTATTTGGGTGTATCTTCCACATATGAGAGAAAACACCCAACACTCGATTTTATGAGTCTGGCTTATTTCACTTAGAATTTTGTTCTCCAGTTCCATCCATTTAGTAGTAAAAGTCATGATTTCATTCTTTTTTATGGCTGAGTGAAATTCCACTGTGTGTGTATGTGTGTGTGTGTGTGTGTGTGTGTGTGTGTGTGTATATATATATATATATATATATATATATATATATATATATCACATTTCCTTTCCCAATTCATTTCTTGGTGGGCACCTAGGCTGATTATACAACTTGGCTATTGCAAATTGGTTTGATTCTATAACTTGGCTATTGTGGATTATTCTGCTATAAATATTGATGTGCCTATATCACTATAGTAGACTGAATTTAGATGCTTATATCTATAATAAGAAGTGGGATTGCAGAGATTTACAGTGCTTTCAATCCTAATTTTTTGAGTACTCTTTCTACTGCTTTTCGTGGTACTAATTTGCAATCCCACCAACAATGTATTTTCCTCACATGTACACCAGAATTTATTATTATTTATGTTCTTAATAATTGTCATTCTAATTTTGATAAATTTTGATAATTTTGATAAATTTTTGAAATTTTGATAATTGACATTCTATTTTGATTTGCATTTCACTGATTGCTAGAGATTTCAAACATTTTTCACATGTATTTGTTGACCATTTATATTTCTTCTTCTGAGAAGTATCTGTTTAGTTCTTTTGTCCAATTATTAATTGAATTATTTGAGTTTTTATTTTCAATTTTTTGAGTTCTATATATATTCTGGACATTAATCCCATCAGAGGAGCAGCTAGGAAAGATTTATTTTCTCATATTCTCTAGGTACTTGCTTCACACCCTTATAATTTCCTTTGCTATAAAGAAGCTTTTTAGTACTTATTAATTTTTGGTTGATTTTATTTCTTGTATTTTAGATGTCTTGTGAAGGAAGTCTGTACCAATATGTTAAAATGTTGGGCCTACATTTTCTTCTAATAGTCGCAGATTTTGTGGTCTAATTCTAAGGTCTTTGGTCCACTTTGAGTTTTCTACCTACTAGTAAATCTTTCCCTTTATATTTTTTTTTCATTTGTAATCTTACCAAATCCTTAATAGAAAAGTCAATCTAATTTGAAACAATAAAAAAAGGAAATACTTCCTATACAAATTTGATCCTTTGGCCTAGTTAATGACTAAGGTGACAATATAAAATTGACCACTTTAAATTTACTTATATCTAAATCCTTCACATACTAAAATCAGTCTATGTTATCTAAACTCTAGAATATTATAGAAATTACTCTTAAATTGTCTTTTTCCAAGTTGGAATAGTTTAATTTGGAAGAAATATGCTATGAGTGATCAATTTTTTGGATATATCTAGCTAGCCAAATTTCAAGGAGAAAGAATAAGGTTCTTGATCAAAGAGAATTCAAAAAGATGGGTATACAATTCCAGTAACATACAATCGGTTAGTTCCAGTTTCCACCAAATTTCAGCTACATTACTGGAATATATCAAATAATTTATTTTACTCTTTCTTGTATCTCATGAATAAAAAAGGATATTCCCTAAAGTGACAAATAATGATAATCATCAAAAGTAGAATAATAAAGAGTATTTAAGATGAAGTATCATCACTCTTCTGAATGAATCTAACACATACACACATACACATACACACACACACACACACACACACACACACACACACATAGCATTTATTTACCCCTCAGGAAAGCATTCATATTCTGAAACTCAATATGAACTCCTTATTTTAGGGTGTGAATGAGAAAGGTAGATGTTAATTTTTTTCCCTGATATATCCAAACCTGCTAAGTATCAAAGTATTAATTAGTTTTGTATGTTTACTCTGGTTACTATTGTTGTTTTAGTTTTGCTTCTAAATTAGTTGCCATATTAATTTATAAAACACAATCTTACATAAACTGAAACTCAAACCACTCAAATAAGAAGATAATTTCTTTCTACCATTGACAAATAGCACAAAATAATATTTGAACAGCCTGATACAGAGTAATAGTATTTCAACACAAATTGACTGCTGAATCCATCAGTATGTGGTAAAGAAGATGTTCATGCATCAGTGAACAGGCAATGAATAAGAAATGTTGTTAGAGAGTCTAGAACTAGATTGTGTGGTCTTGGATTTTGTTCTTCTCCCTGAGTATCAGAACAAATGTTTCAGAATTGATGTCTTCCTGGGATACATTCATGTTTATTGTTGTCTCCGATTTCTCTGGTAAGTGGTTCAGTAGGTTTTAACAGTCATTCTTTACCCTGAGACAAGCAATGTTCAAAAGACTGAGTGTGTTGATAGTTTCCCTTCTGTCATGATGAAGAAACCTGTTATGTAACAACAAGCCTTGGTGATAACATCCAGAGAATTCTCCAGGAAAGCACCCCCTTTAAGCTAAAAGAATGTTAGTCATTTTAGCAAGCTGAAGGTCACCAGTGATTGATTCTCACTAAGTGATTTAAGTATTCCTTGGGCTCCATGTCATGTGGAACCTATGCATGGTTATTTTATTTTGTTCTCATCTTATGTTCTAAAGCTATAATTATACTGAATATTTTATATTACGGTTAACACTACACATGTGTTACAGAAATGTGCAAGCTTCCCTAGCTTTGCAACATCGTTTATTAGTTAGGTAAAACATTCTACATATGTGAAAGAATAAATATGGAATTGAGTTGTGCTTCATAATATTATGCCATATACTCCAATGGTGTGGAGAACACACAAGATTACCATCATATAACTCCAACCTCTATATATTAATATTTTGTTCAGTTGATACATTCTTAAATTCTGGACTCATTTTGAAATGTCAGACAAATTCCTAAAGTGTCCTTTGATCATGAGTTTCAAATGGACCTACCTCTTATTTTCAGACCCATAGCCTTATCTTATTCCTCTTCTTAGTTCCAGATTTTATGAAATATACCAGTTTTTATCCAATACCCTCATAAATCTAACAAAGTAGATATTTTTATTTATAGTTAATTAAATAACTGCAAATGTTGCCTCTGAAATACATCAGGTCTTAAATTTGTTTTGAATGCTGTACAGTATAGCAAATTTAAAACCAAATGACTTTTATTACATATTCAGAAATTATCTATTCTAAGTAAAGCACACAATCTTTCGTCTTCTATTTTCTAAGGGCTCAAGCCAAAGATATCTAACCAAAGGGAGCTATTTTAATCTTATCCCATGTCTTACAAATGATTTTGGAACTTTTCAATGCATATACACATTTCTTTCTATAGTTTCTTTTATCTCTCCATAAAGGTATGCATAGTAAGTCTTAGAATTTATATTTATTTTACTAGAGTCCTAGAGAAAACTTTAGATGGCTGAAATTATTTTGACAGTTTCTTAAGATTGCACTCTTTTATGCACCTATTGGCTATCAAAATTTCATGAAATACAAATGTCAGAGTTGACTATAGATGTATTTAGAGTAAGAATAAAGAACAAGTGATGTGGGGCTGAGAAATAGATCAGCATGTGCTCTGTCTGGAAGTAAAGCTATGAAATAAAGAGGAAAATTCTCCAGGTCAAATAATCTCTCAGCTCAACTGATTCCTGTTGAAAGGCAGCACAGGCTAAGGATATTTGCATCACATCATAATGTGAACACTAAGTTAGAGGAAGCATCTTTTTATGTTATTGTAGGGTACTTTGTCTCTCCAACACTTCATCTTCTGCTAGGAAATTTGAATGCCTACCATCTATAAAGAAGCCTCAGGGCTAAGCAGACTTTCCCTTAAAATAAAAATCATCATTATTATTTTTGAACCATTTTTTTATTCATTCAACTCCTATTTGATGTAAATTATGTTCAGCCACTGAGAATAAAAAATATTTTTGAATAAAGTAATAGCAGTGGAATTGAAAAGATGTTTTGTCTTTAGCTAAAAAGTGTATTAGCGCAGCTAAATTAGAAGCTCATTGGTATACTTCTTGAAATAGGGACCATTTTCCTCATGGACTAAATATTATCTTTATTCCTCTCTCTAATTAGTTCTCTAGAAACCAAATGATCATTGTTAAAATGGGACAGATGGGTACATGTGCTTATGTGGAGACAGAATGCTAATTTCAGGATTTCAGGATGCATAATTCAAGGAAGCCTCTGAGCTTCACTTGTGTTCATAAAATAGCTTTCGTTTAGAAATGAATACAATAAATAAAAGATTTGTCTCAAAAAGTCCAGGTTTGTTGACTATAGTCAGACACTAATCTTAAAGCAGTTCTCCCTAAATTCAGAGCCCAAGGTCCTTGGTGCTTGGATGTCAAGGTCTGCAATCTTATGACTTCACACAGACTGGGAGCACAGAGAACACTCACCCAAAGTTTTATCTACTAAACCCAGATGTGATAGAGTTCCCTTCTCATGTTCCACTATTATTTAAAGGACAAAGGTATATGATTTGGTTTTTATCTATATTATCACAAGCATGCACAGCTTAAAGAGTACACAACTCACATTCTCCCTGTTCATACATAACAAATTTGTTAAACAAAAATTTATTGTTCACTGAGGTGAAATATGGCCTGAAATTAGAACTTTAAAAAAGTCAATGTAGTGAAAAATCAAACATTTCTTTGAACTTGACTTTCTTGGAACCTTCAAACAACGGAATATTTATTTTGAGATAGGGGAATGATAGACACATTACCATGCCTTAGTCCTATTCCTGGAACCAGTCAGGAAAAGATAGTTGATTATCTTTGATGGAATTTAAGACAAGATATTTAAACTTTATGTGCCATAGATTATCTAGGTCCTATCCAGTCAACAGGATACATGAAATAATTTTAAAAGGATAGCTGTTTTACCATGAGAATATTGCATAAGAACTATCAATGAGTACTCTGGATCTCACAAAGTTCAGACAATAATGTCTTCAAAATGCTAAGTTTATTACTGGATTGATTTTGTGTGAAGTACTCTCTACTGTCCCTTCCATTCATCCTACCTCCTCTTCCTGCCTCTGTCTCCTACATACATATTGACTTGACCTCCTTAGGATATTGGGTAAACCTATAATTTTGTCTCTGACACTCAAATTTTATTTATTTCTCCAGGAATTTCACGTGTATTATTGATACCAGAGTCCTTAAGTTAATAAAGGGGTCTTCATTTTATAGACTTAGCAGAATGTCCTCCTACTTGGTCTTTTCAGAAGTCAGAAGTCAGAAGTCAGAACCCTCACCATGCACCAATGGCCATTCTCCAGTCTTCCTCAGCTACACAAGTTTGAAGATGAATTGAATTGAAAAGTGATATCAGTGTCCGATCTTTCTGTTGATCAATAATAATCATTGTGCTGGATCACTGGGTAAAGTGGAGATAAATATGTAAAATAGGAAACTTTGTAACTTAGATAGGCAAAAACTAGTCTTTATAAGTCAAAAATGGTTCTGTTTTAAGAAAAAAGTAAATTTAAAAAAAAAATTTAACCATGGCAGAAAAATAATTCTTATCACCAGGAAACTAATTTCTTTACTCGTATATTGTCATCTCCAATTGAAAGCAGAAAGTTCAAGTCCATTATTTATAGATGAAAGAAAAACTTTATGATTTTAGATAAATAAGGCAAAATTGAAAGGCTATTTACCTTGTGAATTCAAGCAGCTAAGACAGGAAGTTGTAATTACTGACAAAATTTCATCTTAATAGATACCAGGGTTTTCACTACTTTTTGTAGTAGATATATGTGTGTGTGCGCATGCATATGCACTAAACTTTTTGAAATTAGAAGTGCATCAACTATAGTTTGCAAATTATTTCACTATATAGGAAAATGTACCTATATACAATTAAATTATGACCTGTACAATGGGATGATCACTATGCCAATAAAACTCAGTGTTAGTCAGACTCCCATCATATCTACAGCTATCTGTGTTTCAGATATGATTCTACAATGAAAGAAAAATATATTAGACAGTTCACTCAATAAAATATTATTTTCTTTTTAATTCGGGCAAGATGATTTTTTATATAAGTAGATTAAAATTTTCGGTACTTTTGAAATTGTGCTTCAGTGATTCTTATTAATTTAACTTGTAATAATCTAATAGAGGGCTGGGATTATAGCTCAGTTGGTAGAGTGCTTGCCTTGCATATACAAGTCCATGGGTCCAATCCTCAACACCACACACACAAACAAACAACAACAAAAAAGAATCTAATAGAGCCAAGGGAAAATTTTAAGAAACAATGATGTGTCCTCTTAGGGAGTTGCTAGCTCTTCAGTGTAGGCAAACCATTTGTCAGCAAACAGAAATGGAAGAGTGTAATTAAACCTTTAGGTTAGAAGAGAGGAGATAAAAAATATTTACAGTATTCATTTAGTTACCCAGGTCATCTCTTTCAAGATTGGTAGTAAATCCTTAGTCAAATACTCAAACAAGTCAGAGTTATAGTGTTGGGAATAGCATTTACTTATTAAGTTAAAGTAGGGCTTAAATAAAATAGCATTCTGTTCTAAGTTTCTAATCTGTAACTTGAGGCCAATTATAAAGAGTAAAATTATTTTCTTCCCTTCAACTCTTCTCTATTTGCAAGGCAAAACTTGATGATGGAGGAAAACTATAATAAGAAGCTATTTCTGACCACAATTACTGGAATAATATCAGAAAGTGACAGCTAGAAATAAAGGTATTTTCTCAAAAACAAATTTTGGTTAATGTTGTTTCTAAATAGACTGGAGGAAAAGAGAGTGGAGGTGAATCCATAAGCTGATTAAAAGCTCTGATCATGGGATCTTCTTCCTCTTCCTATTAAAATCATAGAGAAACAACAAGGTTAGAGAATTGGGACCATCTTGTTCTGCCACAAACCTGGACAAGCACTTGCTTTGCTGCTTCCTCGTGCTCTTACAATAGTCACAATCACCATGGACTTTTTGTTGGCTTCAATATTAACATTGGAGTACACAATCTACATATAGCTCCATGTTCAGCAAGTAGTGCTTGAAAATAGTTAATATTATTCTCTTTATATTTATCAAATTTTGGTTCATGATCTGCCCCTGAACAAAGAATAGATTATTTTGTAACTTGACAACTATAAATTATACTATAAAACTGAAAGCCATAATTTCAGAATCACATCCAATATCAAAGAAAATATTAGTAAGAAATAATTTTTCAGTTATATCATCTGAGTCCCACATTTATGAAATTACACAGGCAATTGTCTTTCTGGGATAACATAGATAGTTTTTGTATCATGGGTAAACATTGTATGACACAATACAAATACAGAACAATTCTTCTACAAAGAGAAATGAAGTATTTTATAAAATATGCTGTATTTCAATACATTAATAGAATTGACATTGGAAATCTGAAAATCAAAAGAAAAATAATTTCAATATCAATAGTTAATGAAGCCTCTACGAAAAGGAGAAAAAATTCTTTAATATTCAGCAAAACAGAAAATTTGATCATGTTGTATATAACAACAATATACTTAGAGGAATTTAAATTTTTCTGTGACATACTTGATAGGATGTACAAAATTTTCAACACAATTTGGTGTATATTATATTTAATAAATTATTTTATAATTCAAATTATAGCTAACATTTTGCTCATTATTTGATTTTTCTAAGTTTCAGTTTGCTTCCAGATTAATTCTGAAAAAAAATTATTTTTAAAATTAAGCATTAGAACAATCAAAAAGCACCATGTTTTGTGTAGACTTACCATATCATTTATATATAAAATACAATTTTTAATAAATAGACACACAAATAAATTTTAATACATTAATATTAATGTTTTTATCATTGTTTTGAGTTTTCATATAAAATTTCATGTTAAATCCTTATATAACATTGAAATGACCCCCCAAGAAAACTTCACCAGAAGATTTATAATGCTGATAAAAAATTCAGCAAAGTAGCAGGATAAAAAGAGATCAACATGCATAAAGCAATTGTTTTCCTATACTCTAATAATGAATCTGCTGAGAAATAAACCAGAAAAACCATACCATTCACAATAACTTTAAAAAAAATTAAAATACTTGGGAGTTAATCTAACAATGGAGATACACTATCTCTACAATAAAATTATGGAACACTGAAATAATTGAAGAAGATCTTAGAAAACAGAGAGAACTCCCATGTTCTTGAAAGGACAGAATTAATATTGTTAAATAACCGTGCCATCAAAAGCATTATACAGATTCAATTTGTATAATGAAACACCAATGATATCAAACACCAATGATATTATTCACAGAACCAGGAAAAAAAATTGGAAAAATAAAAGACCCAGAATAGCCAAAGTGATTCTGACCAAGAATATTGATTTTGGAGGCATCACAATACCTGATCTCAAGTTATACTACAAATCTGTAGAAATAAAGTCAGCATAGTATCGGCATCAAAACACACATGAAGACCAATGGTATATAATAGAAGACATAGAGGAAAATCCACATATAGTCATCTGATGCTAGCCAAAGTTGCCAAGAATATACTTTGGAGAAAAGATAGCTTTTTAAATTTTTATTTATTATTCTTATCATTATTTTGTGGGACTGAGCTGAGAGGAACCTTACTACTGAGCTACATTCCCATTTAAAAATTTTTTTTTTTGTTTTATTTTGAGATGTCTCACTAAGTTGTCTAGGGCCTCACAAAGTTGCTGAAACTGTCCTCAAACATTATCTTTTTGCCTCCACCTCCTAAATTGCTGGGATTACAAGTGTGCATTACCACACCAGACAAGATAGACTTTTTAACACATGGTACTAGAAAAACTGGCTATCCATATTTATAAGAATGAAACTAGATCCCTATCTTTCATCCTGTACAGAAGTCAACTCAAAGTTGATCAAAGACTAGGAATTAGACCAGAAAGCTTGCAACTGCTAGCAGAAAACAGGGTCAACACTTCAAGATATTTGGCATAGGCACTGACTTTCTTAACATGATTTAAAGCTAAATTTAAAAACAATGAGAATGAATAAGTGGGATAGTATCGAACTAAAAAGCTTCTGTACAGCAAAGGAAACAAAAGTGTGAAGAGAGAAACTATGGAGTGGGAAAAGATCTTTTCCAGTGGCTCCTGTGACAGGAGATTGATATCTTAAATACAATTCAAAACCACTTAATATTAAGAAA
Organism: Urocitellus parryii; assembly: GCF_045843805.1. Classification (NCBI taxonomy): domain Eukaryota; kingdom Metazoa; phylum Chordata; class Mammalia; order Rodentia; family Sciuridae; genus Urocitellus; species Urocitellus parryii. Next base: position 118,201,774 of record NC_135540.1, on the reverse strand, counting down.
ACCCAACCAATACATGGTCAAAAGACCTAAAGAGACATTTCTCAAAAAAAAAAAAAAATACAAATGGCCAAAAAGTATTTGAAAAAAGGGTTCAACATCCCAAGCAATCAGGGAAAGAAAATCAAAACTACATTGAGATTTTATCTTACTCCACTTACAATGGCAGATCATCAAAGTACAAATAACAAGTGCTGGTGAGGATGTGGAGAAAAAGTACACTGCTACATTGCTGGGGGAACTGCAAATTAGTACAATCACTTTGGAAAGTAGTATAGAGATTCCTCAAAAGACCAGGAATGGACCCACCATATGACCAAACTATTCTACTCCTTGGTATATATCTACAAGAACTAAAATCAGCATTCTGTAGTGATATAAACCTCAATGTTTATAGCACCCAATTCACTATATCTAAGTTACAGAACCAGGCAGATGCCCATCAACAAATGAATGCATAAAGAAAGTATGGTATATATGCACAATGGAATTTCATGCAGCCATGTGGCATTTGCCGGTAAATGGATGGAAATGGAGTAAGTGAAATAAGCAAGACTCAAAAAGTCAAAAATCGAATGTTTTCTGATATATGTAGAAATTAAAACAATATAAGAAAAAACTTGGTGATTTATGTATATTTATATAGCCCCAATTTTAAAAAACACTATAAACAGATAGAAGGAAGACCAGTAGAGTAGAGGAAAGGAAACAGGGAGATGAAGCAGAAGAGGCCAAGGTGAAGCATTGGGGTGGAGAGTGAGGTGAAGTGAATTATATTCATATATGATTATGTCAAAATGAACTCCAATATTATATTTAACTATAATGCACCAATAAAAACATTAAAAAATTAAAAGAAACTTTAGCTTACAACTGTGTGAATAAATTTGTCTTGTGATTTTAAATGCTTGAAGTTCATAAATATAGTTTGAAAATAAATTTAAAATATTCAATTATATGGAGATTGCACAGATTAATGAGACTTTTAGGATATTATATGTATTTATATATACATATATACATGTAAGTGATATATCTAGGTCATTTGGAAGGATATAATGAATATGTTCTACATCCAGTAGCTGCATATTTCTCTCATAGCAACCTTTGAATACATTATAAAAAATGAATCTGAGATTATAAACATTTCTGAGGGCTTTCAGTATACATATTACCAAATTGTTTTCCATTACAAATGCAAAAATAAGATGCTTAATAAATTGTGTATAATTAAGCTGTTGCTATCTAACACTATGTTGTATAAGGGTATCTATAATTTTTACCACTAACAACAGTTTTTTTTTTAATCATCACTGTGTGTTTAATAGAAATTCTTTTTGCCAGAAGACAGAGAATAATAAGGTTAATATTTTTAAGGAAAGTAAATGTGAGTACAAAGTTTTCTTTTTATACTTTTAATTGCAAAATTTCTTTATTGTGGGGGAGGGAGATGATATTATTCCCCTGTTATTCATTTTCATTTATCTTCTAATTAAAGTATTTTTTCCATATTGTTTTTTCCATATCTATATCTATGTTTGTATCCACAGATAGCATATATACAAAAATGCCTATCTGTGAGTAAAACAAAGATAACTGTACCAACATTAAAATGCAGACTTTATAACAGTAGGGAACTCATTTACCATATTCATCTTATTTAGTTAGCAAGAATGTTTAAGTGATGAAAAAAACATACCAATATTTCAAGTAAGTCAGGAGACTAGTACCAAATATTTTAAGTCATTAAAGCATGCTCATTAAAGAATCAAATCAACAATGCAAATATGGATGTGATGGGGCTAGTGATATTCCTGTGATTAGCAATATTCCTTAATCAACTGAGTCAAACATCTATACATGTGAATTCTTAAATCGTTTTCATTAAAAATATTTGACAAGTCTTAAAAGGCAAAAGCTACAGCATAAATTTTTGCTATTTCAAAGAGTATTTGAGGCTACTGCAAAAGGCAAAAACAAACTAAATGAGGATTACTACGTGCCAAATGCCAAGTGCCAATGTCTCAGCTGGCACTGAATCACTAGCCACCACACAGCTTTGTAGGTTCAAACAGCAATTCTTTATTCCGGATCTCACACCAGCTTCCACCCGCGTTCAGGGGCAATTCCCAATATGTCCGTTCCCAAATCCTACTCCACGAGGCTTTTTCCAAATCCCGTTTTAATCTCACGAGAACTCAACGGGAACAAGCAGCAGGAACACCCTAATCCCAGCAGCCATAATTTCAACCTCAACTTCCCTAAAACCCATATTCTTAAACCGGGAAACGCCTTAAACCGGGAACACCCTAAACCCAAGGACCTGGATACTTCCTCAAACCTGCAGGATACTTCCTCAAACCTGGATCCACCCTTGATCACCTTGAGCAGGGTCATCTTACTAAAGCATACATGCAATGTCCCATCGAATGTCCTAAGCAGCATGGGGTACGCTGGCAAGGAGATTTTGATGCATCATACCTACTTGGTAATGGCCCTCAGCAACTATGTGGACCCAAAAAGGCTCCTTGCATGCTTAAAGAGGGGATCAATTTAACTTAATCATAAACAGTTATTAATAATGTGATTTTAATATCACCTGAATCAATAATATTTAATGAAATACATAAAATGCAGATTTTGTACTATGAAAACATACTTACCTGCAGAATAATATTCTGGACTATGGTTCCCAGAACTATGCTCCTATTCCAGTTGACAGATTTATACACAATAGGGCTCTAGAACTACTAACCAAAATCCATTATTCTTTGTAGAAATATATATATATTATATTAAATATATTAAAATTTAATGGAAATTTAAAAATTTTGTATGTAAAAATGTTGATTTGCTGTATTTGTGTGGCTTTTAAAACAAATTGATCTGAAATATTTAAAAAACTACACAATAAAACAATGTGTCTAGCTGACTTAGGTTATTAAGGTCAGCAAAATATTTTTTCTTCTTTGTAAAATTATTCATTTTTGTTAATATATTATTAATACACATTTTTACATAATCACAAAAGTACAAAATATAATCTGCTCTAATTCAGTTCCTAGTACTTCCCTCCTTCCTTTCATATCTCCCCCATTCCCTTCTACCTATTCCCCTTTACTAATCTTTCGGCAATTTACTTGTAGTTTGTTTTTTTTAACTTTTAAATTTGTGTCCCTGGATATATTTGATGCTGAGATTCACTGTGCATATTCATGTATATGCACAAAAAATTTTGGTCAAATTCATTCCACTGTTCCTCCCTTTTCCCATCTCTCCTTCCTTTTCCTCAGTCACTTAATATAGTAAATTTTAAACATAAATATCCAGGAAAATCCTCTTATTTCTTCAACAATAAAATGCAAGTCCTACATTATGCTACTAATAATCAGGTAGCAACATCACTAAGGGTAATGCTTAAGCTCTTGCAATTCTTCCATTTGACAAAATTTTAGAAGATAAAATTTTATAGGAAATTTATACAATAACTTCTTAAAATTTGTTAGAATAATGCAAACCCATCATTTGATATTTCTCTGAGAAATTGCTCAAGAATAGGCATCAGTCTTGAAGATTTTATACATTGTCTACTGTGGGCATATCTTATTATATTTTCATATATGTAACAAGGAATCAGTAAGTATGTTATTATCTCCTATTAATTAACATTATTTCTCCAATGAGCTAGGATTAAACTTTAAGAAGTAAAGAAAAAAAAGCCTGAAGAAAATTATAAGAGAATGTATTTTGTGTAGGAACGGCAGTATTGGTGAGCCTGGGCGTACCTGTATCAGCTCTAATTCTGGCACTAGAAAGCAATCTATAAATTCCCATATTTATATATTATTTTACTATTTTAAAATCGAACCATATATTTAATAACTCACCAAAGATTGATTTAGATAAATTCTAAAAAGTAAGCACAAGATTATTGTCAAGTGTTTATAGTATGGCTCCCTCATTAGTTGGCCAAACTTCCCAGATGACAAGTGGCTTTTTACTTGAGGTCAGTGACAGCTTTCCTCCTTTCATATAACTGTAACAGACTCTCCCCAAATGCCAGATTTGTATCCCAACTACATTTCCTTGCCTTATTTGTGAGTTCCTTGTGTTTCTGATCATTTTTTTGTTTAACTCTGACTTTCCTGAATATTACATCTGTTATTTCACACATAGAATGTATCAGGAAAGGCTCCTCATCTCTAAAAGGATATTATATTGATAATTATGATACATTGAAGCATCAGAAATCTTGAAGTGTATAATATGCAAATATATATTTTTTTCAAAATCAATATAAACTTCAAATCTAACTCTGCAGAATTGTGACCCTATTTCAAATGCTAATAAGTAAATACATTTAATTTTCATTTTGATCCCAAAGTAGAATTCTTATGTCTTGGACATTAGTAAAAAACACATATCCCTAAAAGTGAAAATTTCTTCACACTGTTGAAATTAGGTGATAGTCTTTGGTCAGTTCTAACTGGATAGGGCTGTGTTTTTTAACATTTGCCACAATGATTGGCATTAATAGGTTCCTTGTTTGGCAGCACTGTCTAACAAAGAAAAAAAAATATGTGAGAAGGGTATATAAACTTCTATACCTCCCAGTACTGAGCACTTTTATACAGGACTTGGGGTATCTTATAGGGCACAGGAAGGTATCACTATATTGCAATGTGTGGATCCCCCAACTAGAAAATCAGCTTTCTGTTAGCCTTTTCTCTGCAGAAACCTAAATTTGTGTTTGAAATTTCTAAATAGTAAAGCTGCTTTCTGATATCTGAAAATAATATAATCCCCTGGTGCAAAGAAAACCAATTCATATAGACAGTAATAAATATTTGTCAGTGTATTACAAGAGTTCAAAAGTACTTGCAGTACATATCATTGAAAAATCACATGTATGTAATCCAAATGAAGACCATGATTATAAATAATATTTATTGCCAAGATATACATAATATAATTACCATTGATTCTCTTATAATCTAATCTTATTCTAGGTAATAGAAGTTGTTATTATTCAAATATTAGGTGACTCTCAAAGTCATGCATTAGATAACGCAAGAAATGATTGAGTTATAAGAGCCTTAAGCCAATCAGTGCAATAATCCTACGATAGAGATTAACTAAATGGGAACTATGGATATGTAGGGTATGGCGGGTCATTAGGGGCATGTCTTAGGGGTTCGTATTTTGTCTCTGGAGCCTGACATCTCTGTTTTCTCATTCCTTGTCCTACACTGTTTTCCTCCTCCCCATGCTTCCACCAGAATGTTCTGCCTCACCTCATGCTCTAAGGAATGGAACCAGCTGTCTGTGAACTGACATCTCTGAAGCCCTGTGCCCCTAAATAAACTTTTCTTCCTCTAAAATTATTTTTCAAAGGTCTTTTGTTCACAGTAGCAAAAAAAAATGACTAAAACAGAAATACTGTCTCTTGAGATCATAACTGCATATGGGTTGCCATCTTGATAGTGCCTTGATCTATTTCTTTCCCTGAAATAATGTCTTTGGATCATATTTTTACTTTGATTGAAAGTGATTTGAAAGTGATTCATAAACTTCATAAACGTGTATGGAGCCAAGTTTAATAATTTTTAATGTACTACTATATCTATCATACAAGCTTATGTGATACTGTAACCTTTTTATAGAAACTGACCATAACATTGGCTTTGAGAAAAGAGAGAAGGGAGGAAACAAGTAGGTGAAATGGTATAAAAATGTGGTGGATGAATGCATTGGAGGTCCAATGAGATCTGTGAACAAGGGAGCCATCTGGACTGATGGGAGGTGGTGACCACAGTGAGATTAAATAGATGAAATTGTAAGCATTAGCCATAATTGGAAGATATACTATTCATACATTTCAGAAATAATGCAGCAGTGAAATCCATAATGGACAGCCTAAAGTTTACCTGCAATACTGTCAAGTCCAGAAGAAAAAGATCCAATAAATCATTAAAGGTAAGAACCAGAGAATGATAAACGTGTAAAGTGAAAAACCCTCTTCAATAAAACGATTGAACAAGTAAATATTTGAAAAAACATTTTTGATCTGATGGAGTCTAGCTGTGAAAACTTGAAGTTAGTACTCCCAATAGAAAGCAGAGCTCCTTATCCCTCGATAATGAATATTCTAAAATTCTATTTCAAAGCTCTTGTCTATGCCACGTTCATTTTCTTGTAGATGTTTCTTTGTAGTATATCATTCAGTTTCATTAGAAAACAACTCCATATTCCAGGAGATTTTTTCATGATAATGCTCACATCTTATGAATATATTTTCTTTTTTACTCTCTCCTCAGCATTCTCCCATTTGCATAGGATTTTTTATTGCTTAAACTTTTCATTTTTAGCAGTTCTTAATTTCATGCATATTTGAGCTCTCAAACTACACATGAGCAGAAATCATGTTCTTTTTTTTCCTCACAATCATTTAATTTTTTTTATAAGATCAACAGTCACCCAGTGATTATTTTCTAGCTCTCTATGATGTCCAGACAAATTGGACATCATCAAAAGTGTCCCACAAAGATAACATAATATATGAAGTACAAAATTCTATTCATTAGACTAAAATTCCACACTTGGAGCTATTATATCATTCTGTGGAATCACAACTTAAAAGTTGAATTTGTTTGCTGTTTGTCTTCCTCCCCACTTAAAGAAAGTAATTACATTTACCATGTTTATCTCATGGACAATTCCTAAGAAGTTATTTAATACTTCTTAAATAAGAAATATATACATTTTCTCCTGGGATTTCTGGGTTTCTGAGCAATGTGATGTTAAAGAACATGACTAGTGAGTTTTCACATATTGCCTTTTTCCAACTTGTCAATGTAAGTATAGATGCATAATGGCTGCCATGTACTACACCTGGAATAAATATATAAATTGTTTCATTACAAATGTTTGTCACAGCTGATTTATTTATATTTCCCTCATTGCACAAACATAAAAGTTATAAAACATTTCTTGAAAAAGGCTGTACTGAGTCATGTTTAGGAGTATGTTTTGGAATATGCACTAGGGGCCAGATGGCTGAAGCTGCAAGAATTATGAGTTAATATATGTAAAGTGTTTAGAACAGTACCTGAACTGCACTAAGTGCTGTGTAAATGTTAGCTAATGTTATTACACTTATTTTTTTATTATAAAATACCTCCTGAATATAAAATCAGTAAACTGGAAATGAGGTGAGGAAATAACGCCAAAAGTGAAATAAATGAGAAAATATAACTAAACCTGTGGGCAATTTTCTTTTCCTCAGAAAGGTCAGGACCAAGAAATAAGAATTTTAGAAAAACATTAAAATGTTATTTGGCTTCTTCTTTTCAATCTAAATCAGTGTTCTTTTGGTAATATAACTTATATGTAATGTCCTGATTAAAAAAATTTTTTGAGATATATGGCTATCCTGTGACATTGTTCTAAGCCTTTGTTTTATAATCTCTAAACTGGATATAAATAAACGTGTTTGTCTATGAGCATTTTAGTAATCATTACATAAGGCAAGTTATACAATGTTCACCATAAGATTTTCTTTTCTCCTTTTTATTTATGATTATCAACATAACACTAATGCTTTGGGACAGAAACAGAAACAGACACCAAACTACAATTCATTAATGCCTACCTCACATAATCAGTGCAGTGATCATGGAGAATCAAAGAACATACAGCACCATCTTTATAAATTAAGAACTATGTGTCATGTATTGTTCCCTGCTTGTTGTAAGAGTGAAAAATGTGACTAAATATCAAGAACTAGTCATGAGTAAAACAATAGAAGTGTGCTCATGAAAAGAAACCACACAGAGAAGAGTTGGCTATATTGTAATGCAGGAAAACTTTTGGAACATAGAAAAGTTTGAGCTACATTTTTGAAGAATCAGTGTTTTTAGCCTTATTATGATACAGCAGTTCTATCTACAACTCCACGTGTGAGCATAGCTTAACATATTACAAACTGGCAAGCATTTGATCCCAAGGGCTGTATTATATTAGTGCTTCTCACTTTTACTAATATAGATACCAAACTATTTTATAACTACATACTATTTTACAAACTTTAGATGATTTAACAAACTTATTGCATGTATTAAATAACCATAGAGGGGAACAATTTCCTTTTACCCAAAGCAGAATAAAAACAACAGAAGCAAAACAATATAAATGAATCCTGCGTTATTTTCATTTAATAATTTAATAACTTCATGTCTATTTGTAATTAGCTCAACTTCTCTGGACTAAATATTTGTGTGTGTGTGTGTGTGTATGTTTGTGTGTGTGCACACACATACATTTTTAGTGTTTGTAGCATTTTTTTGTGATAAATTTACTAATTGAAAGCTGTGGAAATGCTAGTGGTGACAAGAGGACTGATATATATTTAAGAGCTTCCATTATTTTCCAGTAAAATTATTTATAATGAGAAGACTGTCACTGTTGAAGTTTCTGAAAGCCCTGCAACTTAGGAAAGCAGCAAACCCTTGACTTATTGTGTTCTGAATAGTTCACTACAAAAAAAACATCTTTCCTCAGAAAACTATGGGTAGTAGGCTCATAAACTCTGCTTTGGGTTCCTATGACAAGGCCAGATATAGACATTCCAAATTCTCATTCTGAATTCCCATTAACCAAATTGTTAACTGAATTGTTTTGTCACCACTAATAAACTGGGAAAAAAAATACTGGTTAATAAAGCTTTGATCAAGATTCTCTCCTCCCCTACACCCCTGAACTTTAAAGTTTACTTTACCAGATCCAATAAACAACTCTTCCTTAAAAGGCCCTTCAAAGGTCAATTTACTATGCAATCTTGCCACACTAGCTCATTATACTTCCCTGTCCCCTACTCTGCTAGGCCTTGGTAACTCTTTTTTAGAAAAAAAGTCCTTTACCCCTCATCTGAGGTGCTTACAAATTATCCCTATTTCAATAGTCATCCTCTCTCTAAGTTCAAGGAAAGTATGAAAACTGAAAAAAGAAGCCATGTGAGGACACAAAATGATTACTGACAATATTAAGGCAAGCTTTCATGATCGCTTTGCTCATGGAAACATAAATAAGTAACAGGAAATCTGAGTTCATTCCCAGGCTATACCTCTTAAGATTTGATGTGACCTTGGGCAAGTCATAAAACTTTTGAGACTTGAATTTCTTCTCTTCTAAAGCAGGAAGCACAATGCTTACCTAAAGGCACATGGCAAGGGTTGAATGAGTAATGCAAAAAATAAAAGACATAAGCAAATTGTAAGGTCCCTCTTTTTCTACTTATTACCTACAGAATGTTCTCCTCTATGGGGAACAATTCCAGTCCATAAGAATGGTTTAAAATGTTTGTGAGATTATAAACTGTGACTAGTCCTGCAGGGGAATATAAAAGTTGAAGAGAGAAAGTAAAATTTAGCCAGAAATAAGTCCATGTGAGCATGTTGATTTTTTAACTTGACTAGAAGTGTTTTCTGAAAAGATCCTGAGGCTGTCCAGAGAGAATTTTCTAAAAGAATCACTACTTACTGGCACTCTCAATATTATAAAAATGAAATATTACATGGGTTAAGTAAAATGCATTTTAAAAAACATGACATTTTATGTTATAAAATATCATATGGAATCATTTTGAAAATCTTTTAGAAATGAATTTTTAAAAAGTTTTAAAATGAGGGCTGGGGAAGTGGCTAAAGCGGTATCGAGCTCGCCTGGCATGCGTGGGGCCCAGGTTCGATCCTCAGCACCACATACCAACAAAGATGTTATGTCCGCCGCCGATAACTAAAAATAAATATTAAAATTCTCTCTCTCTCTCTCTCTCTCTCTCTCTCTCTCTCTCTCTTTAAAAAAACAAGTTTTAAAATGAGGGAAAAGCTTATCATAAATAGAAATCAAGATTAGGCTGTATTTGTTTGAAGCTTAGAAAAATGGTACTAAGTTTGGGTTATAAAACATCTTTCTGAAAGAAAGTTTTTTTTTATAATTACTGATCTTTAAGATTAAAATATTTTAATTTATTTTCTCTGGTGCCAAGAGGTAGCAGTTTGATGCTTCATTTATCTTTTCAGATCCAAACAATTTTTTTTTAAGTTTTATCCCTGGAGGCTATAATAGTTCTATTATATAACTATTAATTAATTCTATTATATAACTTTTAACTAATAGTTCTATTATATAACTACTTTTTTCTTCTCTGGTATTGAAAGACTTCTCCCTTCCTTATATTTTTTTGCATATTTCTTAATATCATAAAATATTTTATATTAATTTTTCCATTCTATACATTATAAATAACAGGAAATTTCTCATTTTGGATCCAAACTTACTTTTTTTACTTTATTTTATCCAAATGTTTTAAAATTAGTGCACATTTCTCCTATAACAGAATGTTATTCATTTGTTAAGTTTGTACATATTGTAATCTATCCAGTGGCTTCATATATTACTTACTATATCTAACATATTTATCTCTGTCCTAAAAAAAATGTCAAGGAATTTATGTAAATTAAATTTGATGTCATGCATATCCTTTCATTCTTGCTGATAGAGATCTCATTTAACTAATGAATCTTCATTATACCTTAGAACATCTCCACTGTGCTTGCCTTCTCCATTGATATGGTGACCTTTTTCTTCAGTTTGACCATCAGATAAATTGGCCCAAGGTCTGTTATCTAGTTTTTTGTATATTTTTCCTGAAAGTTATCACTTTGCAGGAAAAAAAAGAGAGAATATTTTAAACACCAAATCAGCAATATTACTCTATTTTAAGTATTCTCTTTTAATACTGAAAGACTAGGAAATATCACAAGAATAAGATTTAGTTGAAACTGCAAAGTCCACAAATCTTTGATCTTCACCTTGTTTTTTTTGGGGGGGGTATAAGTTTTCTTATTCATAATGTGAAGTGTATAAATCCAGTATTCTATAAGATCTTAAAAAGTCAGTGTTCTAAAATCTAGTCAAATTTATTTTGTATATTAGAAATTACAAGCACTTCTCTATTAAATAATATTTCTATTAGGTAAAACTTGCTTCTTAATGATGGCACATCAACCATTGATTGCCTATTTGTCAATATTAACAAAAGAGTAAAGAAAAATAAAAACCTGTACAGCACACTGCATATTACATTACATTTTTTTACAAATAAATAAATAAATAAGCACAATGTTGAACTTTACCTCTTCTTCTTTCTCTATGTTCATCCCATCATACATATTACCCTCTCTCTTATTCCACTCAGGCTGCTATAATAAAATACCCCAAACTGAGTAGCCTACAAAGAACCTTATTTCTTAAAATTCTGGAAGCTAGGAAATTCAAATCAAGGTGCAAATAAATTTGGCATCTATTTGAAGTCTGCTTTTCAGTTCACAACTATCATCTTCTATCTGTGAACTCACATGGGATAAGTCGTAAGGCAGCTCTCCGCGACTTCTGTGTAAGAACACTAATTCCATTCATGAGGGCTATTTGCCTTCATGGTCTAACCATCTCTCCAAAAGTCCCATCTTCAAATACCTGATGGTTTAGAATCTCAATATAATGAATTTTGGAGAAACACCAATATTTAGACCATAGTACTTAGATATTCTGATATATTTTCCTGGGTTTCTCCAACACTAGCACTAGGGTTCCATTTAGTAAATCCACCAAAATCAAAATTATATACAGAGATCTGCAACCCATCATTGTCCCCCAGAAATAACTTAAACTATGTGTTTAATTATCCGTGTAACTCTGCTGAGCCTGTAGAATGTATTGTATTCACATTTTGGTTTTGTTTAGCTTTATAGCATAAAATAAATACACTTCTTTGAAATGAAAGATAAGTTACTCAGAGTCATGCCTTAGGTGGCAGACCTTTCAGATCCAGCCTTTTGCGTCACACAGAGTGAACTGCGGGAGCACTCAGATTCTGAGCTTTGCTTCCTTTGACACCAACAGCGCTTAACTCCTCAGAAAACCAGTTTACCTTTCTCTCTTTATTTGTAAATCACAGACAATGATCTTTGCTTTGTGTGAGTCATAGGATTACACTCTGGATCAAAGAAACTACTACACTTCAAAGTGACAAGGGGGCAATAAAATGAAAGAGATTTTAGCCCAACTGAAATTTCACTTCTTTGGCTACTCCTTCTTAGACCTCACATACACATGATGTACCTCCTATACCACTCAAGACTCCTGTTAAAATGGTGGATACTTGTAATTTCTGCCTTTAGAATTTTAGTTTTTAAAAGTTTTCTGTTTTTTTAAAAAATTAACTATTTGATAATTCACTTTATATGTTCCTATTAATTCTGTTTTTATTTATTCTTCCAGGTAATAGAAATTTTGATGAAATATATTTTGTAAAAGACTGAGAGCAACTTTGGTACAAGTGGAAAACGTACAAATATTTTGAGATGAAAAAAAAAAAAGCATTTCCCAAGCTCCAAGCTCCATAAAGCTTTAACTTTTGATATAGGACAAATAAATATAAATGTTCTTGCTCTAACCTAAAGACCCATCTTATAGTCACATGAATATGCTATTGCCAGATAGTGAACTATAACACTAGATACAAATACAAATAGTCATAGAATAAGGCAAAAAATTGTCCAACAGGGTGCAAATTACACTTGTGTGCTGCTTATTTGGCTAGATAAGCAGTAGGTGTTCATTTATGAAAATCATCCAAAAACACTAAGTTTGCTTAAAGGCATGGAATCTATCAGTATGACAAAATGTTACTGTGCTGAAATCAACATTTTAAGTTTCTAATCATCTCACTTCAGGGGAAGATATTTTCATTAATCAGAGTGACCAATTGAGTCACCTATAAAGTTTAAATTTGCCTTTCTTTACTTGACATTTCATGTAGTCTTTCCTCAGCAAAACTCCATACTTAGCCTATGTGTATATATATCTATATCTATATATCTATATATATCTATATATATCTATATCTATATATATATATATATATATATATAGAGAGAGAGAGAGAGAGAGAGAGAGAGTGTGTGTTTTTTTCTTATTGATGGATCCACATTCTCAGTTTTAAAGTATATGTTTCATTATCTCTGTCTTCCTGCTCTCTTTCCTATCAGTACCCAAATCAGTTACAATTGTAAAGCAATATTGCTACAATATATTTTTCAGAAGTAAAGAGAGTGTTCATTCCTTCATCATTCAATTTTACTTTTGTCCATATTTGTTCTTTGTTTCCCTCTAAAATTAACTTTTCTAAGTTTCAGTTAGATTTTATTCTCTGGAGTAACAAATATCCCCTTATGACAAAATGTCCCCTCCTTACCTAGTGGGGGTTTTACTTATTTCATATCTACAAAGATTTTTCTATAACATTATTCTATTCTATGACGTTTATGATTCAGGCTATTCAAATCACATGCCACATGAACTGGAGGATTGTTTTTTTTTTTTCATTTAGATAGGAGAAAGTGTAACTTCAATGATTGTATTTGCTGGGATGGCTATAGTAAACTACCGAAAATTGAGTAGCTTAAACAACAGAAAATTTTTTCTCACTATTCCAATGACTACAAATGTGAGACCAAAATGGCAGAAGAACTGCTTTTCTTCTTTTCCTGAGGACTGTGAGGAAGTGTGTGTTGGATGCCTCTCTTCTGACTCTTCAGGGGTGTCTGAAAATCTTTGGTTTTTCTCTTACATGTAGAATCTCATTGTTACTGTGGTGTTTTTGTGAGATTGTCTCCAAACTTTCTTTTTTTATATAAGGACACCATATTCCACTATACTCCACTATGCCCTTATCATAATTATTTACGTCCAAAATGACTGTAATTCTAAATAAGGCAATATTCTGAGGTGTAGGTAGTTAGCACTTCAACATGTGAATTGGGAGAGGCATGCCATTCAATCCATTACTGTGGTATTTAAAATTTTCTACTTTACCATAACTTGCCATTTGTCGGATTCTCATTTGCAAGACTGAAAAGAAACACTATGCCTAATACTGGCAGAGAAAGATGTAATATGTCTAATAAAGGAAGAGACACTGAGAAAAAATGAATAGGATGCCTTTGCGGGGGAAAAATGTTTTACAGATTTAACTGGACAGAAGTGTTTTTATAAGTGAATAGTGAATTGGCATAAGCGTTTTCATTTGAGCTCCTCATTCATGGCCTTGAAGTCAAAGTGAAGGACTTAAATGTGGTTTCAAAGAGAATGTGATGTTATCAAAGAGAAGACGGAGGGAAATTTAGGAAGAATATTCTATGACAGTTTACAAAGGGGAGTTCTCTGGGCACTAGAAAAGCAAGAAAAAAAATGAAATAGTTATGAAAAAATGACTGCAATAAATGTAGTATTTTGAAGATACAGAGAAAAATAGATGAACCTGTGAAATTTTACAAAGGAAAGTGACATAACTTAGTAGAAAACATAAAGCAATTGAGAGATAAATAGATCTGTAAAGTCTTAATGCTCTATAACTTAGAAAAAAAAGTAGCTCCTTTGACTTACACAGGAATAAGGCAGGAAAACTATATCCTATAATCAAATATTTTGTTTTAAAAATGTTGTGTTTAAAATGATAGCAAAATATTCAATAAGAAATAAACAAAAATAAAAGCCTAGAACTCAGAAGAAAAGAATGAACTGAAGACCCAGATTCAGGAGATATTTATATAAACAGAAAATCAAGTAATCTAATTTTTTCCAAGGAAAAGAAAGTACAGAGAAAAACAAACAGACAAAAAACAGTCTCAAGATAGTTAAAAGTATGTATTAATTTGATATTATTTGCTTGAATTCCCTCAATTTTAAATTTGTAAAATAGATTTTTTCTTGTGAAAATAATAAATTACCCTATTACTTACCATTTTAATTTCCTTTAATTCTCTGACAGTTATTTTTATATATCATATGTAATGTATGCCTCATGAGAAATGCATTGCATTCCCAAATAATTAAGAATAATATTGTCTAATCACATTTTCTGTGTGTGTGTGTATTTGTGTGTGAAATTTTAATTATGAGCTACAATTAAAATTAAGGATCTTTGGGCTGGAGTTGCACTTGCCTAGCATGCATGAGGCCCTGGATTCTATTATGATATTTTAAATAATTTTAAATTTTTTCTTCCACCTAATTCATATCTGAAGAATGTACAAAAATATAGCACTAATTTTGGTAAATATCACTATGTAGAATTATACAATTTATCACTAGCCAATTCACATTTTTAAAAGTACAAATTCATAAAACAGCAAAATCTGAATTCAAAACTATTTCCACTTGAATTTTTCTTTGAAGATATCAGGAAATGACATAAGTGTATTAGTGTTCATTGTTATAAATCAAAATGGCAAGCAAATTCTTCATGCCATGTGCTTGTCCAAAGCAGCCTGTGACTATTACTTCATAATGAAATGATGAACCAAAAACAGTCAAAAATAAACCTTCTGCACTGAAAATAACTCACTTACTCTTTGTTTTGTATGCCAAAGGTAACTTTGGGAAAGTTACTCCACTTCTCTTTATCTCATATGCCTCTTTGGTAAAATGTAAATAATGTGCTTAATTTTCTTAGTGCACAATATTCTCATAAGGATAAATGAAAATCAGTAAAAAGCCTTATAAATTACAAAGATTACGTACAGTTTACCAAGACAGAAATTCCTTAAAACAAATTTTGTAAAAACAAAAAACAACAACAAAAATATTGGCATCTTATGAGACCACAAAGAGAAATTTTATTAAATATTCTTGCTACTTCTTTCCTTTACCTCCCATTCCTCCCATTTCCAAAACCACCTATTAACCTAATGCCCTTATTATTACATGAAAACTGGTCTGGAAAATGTTCCTAAATATCCCTACCACTTAAAAAAAATCATGAATTCTTAGCAGGTTTTAACAAAAGTTGGCTTTTCAAGGGAAGTCTAGGGGACGGGACGGCTCACACCTATCATTTTCTCTAGGACCACAATATGATGTAAATTAAACTAGTCCCTGCTTCCACCTTCCCTGCCCCCCACTTCATGCTGTCCTTAATGAGGTTCTCCTATGTAAAATTCTAGAGCTGTCACCCTTGCATATCTACTTCTAAATCAAGTACATTTTCTCTTGTTTTTATCAGTACACTCTCTTGATTTCCTAGGTCATTTGTGGCCACTCTTTGTAAGAACATTTGCTGAATTCTCATCTTTCATCTGGCTTCTAAATGCTGGAACTCTTTAGAACTTAAGTTCCTGTCCTCTTCTATTTCATTTTCTTTCTCTGAAATATGTTTCTTTCTCTAAATAAACATAAGTATTCCTCGGTTTTCTGCTAGCTATATTCTTATTCACAATTTTACACAGACAGTATAGAAATATGTGTTGTATAACTGATATGGGATTCTTGTTTGGTAAGCATTTTCATTTATCATTTCTAAACTTTAAAATATTTGTCCCCCACTTTTTTTTTTTTTTTGCTTTCTAGGAAGCTTTCTCTTGCAGTAATTGTCAATTCTATCAAAGTCAAGATATTGTAAATCACCAAACCATTCTACTTATCACACCCAATATCTACTCATCCGAAACTTAATTTGTTTATACTGACTAAAAAACCATCTCTAGGGGAGCCAGGATTCTACTGCCAGCTACTCTGTCTACTTTTACCTCTTAAATCAATTCCCTACAGAACACTCAGGTTATATTTTGAAAACACTCCCTACACATAATAAAGTCTTACAATTGTCTATCCATGTCCAATCTTCTTTACATACCTTCATGAGCCCTTGCAGATCCAGTGTTATTATTTCTACTCAGCTAAGGTCTTCAAGTCTTTCTCTTAATCACTTTCTTGACTCATGGCTTGGAAAGCGCTGCAATTTGTGTCATGAATGAAATCAATCCACATACTCACAAGCCATCTGACTCCCTTTAATGCTTCTCCAGATCTCTACTAGTCATTCAGGTGATGTCTTGTCACCCTCTGTCAATGACCTTCCTAACTATTTGGAACATGACCATCTCATACTATACCTCAAAAAGTTGTGCTTTTTTTTTCTCCCTTGTGATTCTTTTTATTTATTCTGTTATTCACTAATGTCTCTTTTTATCACATTAATTGCATATCTGAAGGGGGCAAGGATCACAATTCATCTCGTAGTTACCTCAAGGCGCAGTAGTTACCTCAAGGCACAGTTTACAAAAGGAACAGGGCAGCAGAGGATTATAAATGATACAGCCTAATAGTAATTTTCTATGTTTGCAAAATATTAGAGAAGACAATGCAGTGATGCCTCTCTAACAAATAAGCTAAAATATCTAGGTCATTCATGTATTCTCACTTAAGTATTTCTATTTATTTCACATACCACATACCTTAAATACAATAGTTTCAAGTTTAAAGAGCTTTCAATATATTCATCAATGTACCACTTGTGATCATTGACTTTAATTTGTGGCTGTGTCATCTAAAATTTAGAATAGGTGGATGATTTTTTCAAGATAATAGGATGAACCAAGAATAGAACGAAAAGCCCTGCTCATTCTTTAGATTATGATAGTAGGTATTAAAAAATCACTTCAGGTGATTATGTTTCAAATGAAGACTCTACTTATCTGTACATTATAATTAACTCTTGTCATTTCTCCATTAAGCGCCCATTAACTTCAAACTCTGACTTTTCTGCAAAAGGTCAGTGTGCATGTTCTTCACCCCCACTTCATCTCTACCATCACTGTTAGTCTGAGTGAAAGGTTATGTTTCTTGAGGGCTCAAGGTTGGAAGGACTCAGGCAAGAAAATTATTTCTTATGGCCCTTATATAAAAGTGAAGTCACTGAACTATTAATGAAAGTTAGAAATTAATCACGTATCCATTAGCTTGCAAAGCATATGTGCAGCTTAGCTTGAACAAACTTAAGATGACTTATGATCAAAACTTTCACTAAATTTTCCTGTGAGAAGAAGGAATGATTTCAATCAAAGAAACAGCAAAGGTAGATTTTCTTAGATATATTAATTGCTAATTGTGAGCTTTGTCACCTTTTAAAATAATTCATTCAAATCACATACCACATCTTGGAACTGACTTGGCATGCAGCACCCATATGACAAAAGTGAGGGTAATATATTCATGTTAATTAGTCTGAATAATTATCTCATGTACAAAATTGGTCATACACATCATTTATGATTTAATTTTATATAAATCAATATGAATACAGTGAAGAGATGTTAATGATATGATGAATAATAATTTCCTGATTGCTACAATTTTATTGTTGAGCAGATGAGGAGGAGGAGAAAAATGGGAGTAGTTAGTTCCTATAGCTCAATACAACATATGGAAGTGAACATTTTCATTAATTATTAGAAAAATAATGGAGAAAATGTTCTCCTTTCCCTTAGAGAAGATTATTCAAATATTTGTTTTTGACAGAGCCAGATAATTATTTAAGGAACTTATAGCTCTAAAATCCTATGATTATAAAGAATATTTACTCTAAATGAGGGTTATTTGCCTCAATGTTTCCTCTAATTATATACCACATATTCCCCTTGCTTGAGAGTCAAGCTAAAGTCAAGTTAGGATATAAATTCATGTATTTTGTCTTTAAATAACTCACCGTTTACCATTTGAATCTTGTCCCTTTCACTCTTTTAAACACTTGCTACAAACTGGTCATTTTAAGATACAAATTTAGACTTTCACCATATTTATTCAATTGAGGTAAAGATTAAGTCTATAAAATTAAATTCAGTTCAAAAATTAATCAAATAGTATATGTTAGCAAAGAAAAAGCAAAGCTAGGCAGTAAAATGACATAGCAGATTGTATTTACAAACTGTTGTAGTAGGAGAAGAAAAACAGCATAGAACCGAGCTCCATGCTGAAATCAGGCCAGAGTCATCAAATAGCACCTCAGTGGAAGTTGAAGAACCCAATATGATATTGGATATTGAGTGTGGTGAGTACTGGCTAAGCTGACTTATCAGAATCTTTGAAAACACTGGAAAATAAGGGAACAAATTCAAAAGCACAGAAACCAGAGCCTATTTGAGAAGAAACTTCACAGAGGGCTGACTGAAGTTTACTCACAGAAAGGATTATGAAAGTTTTCAGCACAATATTGGAGGTTGAAGACATAAAGTTTTTTAATGAATAGCCCTTATCTTCCAAAAAGTGAGTGTCTAGTGAATCTGATGAAAAACTAAAGAAAAACAAGATGATAATGAAATTGCTGAAATAAAGGCAAGGGGAATTACAGGGATTTTAGAAATGCTTCACAGAAGTGATATTGCAGTTGAATCTAGAAGGATGTATTTTTTTCCTGAGCAGAAAATGGGACAATTGTAGATAGAAGGAAAGCATATATGAAGTTGTACATTGTTAGAATCTGAGTATGTATTGAAATTTAAGAGAAATAAGAAATAAAGAAGATGAATAGGGGCAAGGTTAGGAGATAACACCACTAAAGTAAGCTGGATTCAAATTGATATGCAATGTATGTGTATTATATTGTAAATGGGATTCTTTCTTGAATTTTTTATCAGATAGTTCACTACTGAATTTTGTGTATTGATTTTATATCCTGCAAGTTTATTGTATTCATTCATTCTAACAGTTTTTTTGGTGGAGTTTTTAGAGTTTACTGTCTTTAAAATCATGTCATCTGCAAACACAGACAATTTGATTATACCATTTCCAAATTGATTGCCTTTCGTTTCCTTCTCTTGCCTAATTGCTCAAGCTAAACCTTCAAAACCTTCTTAGGATATAAATGGTGAAAGCAAGCATCCATGTTTTATTTCAGATCTTAAAGGAAAATTTTCCCTATTCAGTATGATACTGAATATGTAATATATGTCCTCACATTGAATTGTCTATTTTCTATGCCTAACTTGTGAGTTTTTGTCATGAGGGATGTGGAATTTCGTCAAATATTTATTTCTGCCTCATATATTTATTTTGACTTGTTTTGTGGCCTAACATATGCTCTTTCCTGAAAAATGTTCCAAATGCACTAGAAATGAGTATATGTTCTGCTTTTGCTTGACAGAAACTTCTGCATGTATCTGTTAGTTCTATGTAGTCTAATGATCTTTTCAATTCTGGTATCAAATTAATTTTGTTTGGTTCATCAATGTTATTAAAAGTGAAATTGTGAAGTTTTCTAGTTCTCACTTCATGTACATTAATATTTGCTTTGCATATTTAGAAACTGCAATGTTGTATGCATATATATTTGAAATTGTTTTTTTCCTCTTGGTGAATTTAGTTGTCTACCCTTAAATAATGACCTTCTTTCTCTCTTTAACAATTTTTGACTTAAACTCCATTTTACCTGATCTAAATATAGCCACCATGCACTCTTTTGATGGCCACTTGCATGTAATATTTTCTATCCCTTTACCTGTAACCTCTGTGTGTCCTTAAGTCCAAAGTGGGTCTCTTGTAGGCAAAATAAAGTTGGATTTTTATTTTTAAACCATTCACCACATTTTATCTTTTGACTGGGAAATTTAATCAATTTACCCTAAGAGTAATTTCTTATAGGTAAGAATTTATTACTGCCATTTGTGTTGTCTTTTTTAAAATTATTTTGTAGATCTGTCATTTATCTTTTTCTTCTCCAATTGTTTATCTTTGTGAGTTCCTGATTTTCCTTAGTGCTGTCCTGATTTTTAGCCTCATTCCACACGTTTATACCTTTTTTGGACTCTGTGTGCCTTATTATATTATGTATTTCTTAATAACTTATTGTAGTTCTTATTATTGAACATTTTGACTTGTAACCTGGAAACATATAAATTTATAGAGCATCATAACAACATTGTAATGCCCTGAATTTCATCCTGTATTTGCCTTCACAGGCGGACGTTTTACTTTCATGTTTTCCTGTTCATGTTTTCACTGTCACTTGAAGAACTGCCTTAAGCATTTCTTGTAAGTCTTGACTCATAATGCTGAATTTCCCCAGCTCTTGTTTGTTGGGAAAGATGTTATTTCTCCTTTACTTCAAAAGGCAGCTTTGCTAGGTATAGTATTTTTATTGGATTTTTTTTGTTTGTTTGTTTGTTTGTTTCTAGCTGGTAGATAGTTAGCTTATTATTTTTTTTTTCATTTTAGCACCTTAAATATATCAAATTCACAGTCTTTTCTGGCCTGCAGGATATCTGCTGAGAAATCCACCTGTACTCTCATGGGGATGTTCTTCTATACTTTTCTCTTGATGCTTTTAAAAATTTCTCTTTGCCTCTGACTTATGACCGTTCGATTATGCTGTGCCATTGTCAGGACTGCTTTATTTGAAACTATTGGGGGATCTTTGAGATTTCACACATGTGGTGATCCATCTTGCTTCCAAATTTTCAGCAACTATTTTATGAAGTAAGATGATCTTTGTTTTTTCTTTTTATGAAATTCCCATATTGCAAATATGCCTTCACTCAATGGTGTTCTTTAAGTATCATAGATTATCTAAACCCTTTTTTATTTATTCTCTCTCTCCCCACCATGGGTAATTTTAAAAGATCTGTCTTCAGTTCAGAGATTCTTTCTTCTACCTGACTAGTCTGCTGTTGAAATTATTTACTGAATTTTTATTCCTTTATTAAATTACTCAGCACCAATGTTTATATTTGATTCTTATTATTATATCTCTGTTAAATTTTTATTGGGTCATAAGTTGTTTTCCTGAATTAATGGTATTTTTGTCTGAATTCTCTGTTATTTTGCTGGTTTAAAAAGTCTTATTTTTAATTTATCAATATTATTAATTATTTATTATTATTATTATTATTATTATTATTAATTTCATAAATTTTCTCATTTTTAGAGTCAGTTAGTAGAGAGTTATTGTGTTTCTTTGGTGAGAACATGCTTCCTTTCTTTTCTTTGTTCCTGTGTCCCTGAATTCACATCCCTGCCTTTGGAGGAGCAACCCCTTCTTCTGAACATTACAGAAGGTCATTTATAGAAAAAGACTTGCCTGAAAAATGTGTTGGCATGTGCTATTGAGAAAGAAATGGTGTCCCTGGTTCCAAGCAGATGCAGTGGAACAGGCTCTGTGCACCTTCTTTAGCTCCCATCAACCTCAGTGACAATACTGGATAGCTCAGTGGCCTAAGATGAACGAGCGTAGGCAGTGGAGACAGTAGTGTAGGTAGTTGGAGTTCAAGAGAAAAAGGATTTTGGTATCCTCTTATTCTTGTTTTCCCCACAGTGAAGAGATTAAGCCAACAGTAATCAGTCTGGGCATGAGGTCTGACATTGCCTCAAAGCAGCTATAGCAGCATTAAGTTCCAGGACCACCCAGGATGGCGATGGGGCCATTGTCCTGGTTTCAGGGGTCCTATAAGCAATAGTGGCACCTGGGTCTTAGAGTTACACTCAATCTATGAAGTAATGTCCCATGAAGATTGTCCACAGAATCAAGTTCTGTGACTCTGGGCTATCCTCCAGCAGATCAGAGCTATGAGTTCAGGCTGTGGCTATACCTCTGACTCTGGAGTGTAGGGCACAGCACTGGTGCATCTCAGAAGAAAAAGTGCTCCAGGGATTTCAGGCTGGGGAATAGTTTTCTACTACAGTTGGGGAACCAGAGACATTATGGAACAGTGCTAATTCAGGCCCTGGGTTACAATGATGTAGTAGTAAATCTGAGCCCTAATACTGTGATACCAAGAGGAGCAGCAACAAGCCCACCAGAAAGATGTAACAGGGACCAGAATTTTTCCCTCTGTTCTGATGTGACCACCTATGTTCTATAGAGTTTCTGCTACTCTGATACTCTGTTAGTTACTCACACCAAAAAGTAACCGCTTATTCACTGTTTTGGCTGTGGGCGATTAAGTATCAAGGGCTTCCAGTAGCCCACGCGGCTAATAACACTCCCACAATGTACAGATATTTCAGAACTTTCTGTTCATAATAAATATACACAATTCTCATTTTAAAACTTTAAAAAGTAAATAAGGATAAAAAAAGAAAACTATAAGTTTGGGTATAAAAAGAAGATTAAGAAACATTTTTTTTTTCCTTACACAATGACTAACCTTTATTTACTAAAGAATGAAATAGGTAGAAAAATAAAATTTAGAGTTTGGTACTTAAAGTTCATACTATCCTATTTTCTGAACTATTAGATTTCATGGTATATGCTACTTAACCTTATAAAGAGCATTCCACAAAGTCCCATATTTTATAAAGAATAAATAAAAATGTCCTTTCCTGAAAGGCATAAGTAGGAATAAATTAAAGCAATTGTTAAGATATGTTCTCCTGATTATTGTAGAGAGGTAGCTGCTGTAATAGTTTTCTATTGTTGCATATACTAAAATTTTTATATGGTTTTCCTTGTTAAATGTTTAATATGTTACATTGTATAAATAGATGGAATAGTACTCTTTTAATTCATTACTGAGGTGAGTTCAGTCGATGACATTACATTTACATGCATTATTGGATTCATTTTATTCTCATATTTTTATTTAGGTCATTTTATATTTATGAGCAAACTTTGCCATCAATTCTTATATTGCAGTTATCTCATTTTGTTTTTAAAGCTATATCATATACTATTTAAGTGGTGATCATTTTATCTTTTCTAGAACATTCTATAAATAATTGCATTTATCTTATTCCAGATTTGTTGAGTAATATTTGTTGCAGCATAAGATTATAAGACATTGTCTGTTTTCTATATAATATAAAGGAATACTCAGCATGTTAATTGTCATATATATATATATATATATATATATATATATATATCCATCCATATATGTATGTCTCATGCAGGAAGGAAACTTTTCAGAAATGATGCAAATGTTTGACATTATTTAAAATAGATTTGATACACCCAGTTCAAATCAGATTGTTTCATACAACACAAAAAGAGGAGAAAACTTTTCTTTTTCCTACCACTTTCACTTAAATTACCATGCTTTCTTCCAGAATAATGGATTTATATTTTAAAGTATAGAAGAACAAGGTATCTAGATTAAGTGTGTGTGTACACACACACACACACACCACACACACACACACACACACACATACATTCACACTTTCTCTGGCTTGCTCAACCACATAAATAATTTTCCTCTTTCTTCATGTTATGTAATTGTAATGTAGACCTCAAATAAGACAGAATTCATTTCCTTCCTTTTGTTCTCAAGCATTTTTGAGAATACAGTTAACATTGTATAAGCTAAATGACAAGAAAGATTAAGAATCTCTTTATGTAAAATAAAAATGTACAGTCTCTGCTAATAATGAAACAATCTCAACCTACGTTTTAGTATTCTATGTACTAACTTCTGAAGCATTTCTTTGTGTTTCTTTAAGCGATCTGTCTTGAGAAAAAAAAAGTGTACATTCTTCATCCAAATAAAATATTACCTATCTGGATTGTTTTTGTTTGTTTGTTTTTGTTTTGGTACTTGGGATTGAATCTAGGGACACTTTACCTTTGAGTTGCATAGTTACATCCCCAGATCTTTTATTTTTTATTTTGAGATAGGGTCTCTCTGAATTTCTGTGAGTCTTGCTAAGTTGCTGAGGCAGGCCTCGAATTTGGCATCCTCCTGCCTCAGTCTCCCTGTTTCTGAGATATAGGAGCACACCATCAGTTCTGGCTACTTATCAGCATCATTTAAGTTTAAAGGTGTTAACATAAGATACTGAAGTCAACTGAAATTCTACTTTGAAAGCAGACAAGGAGCCATTCTATTTTCAGCATCTATCCCTGAACTGACTTCAGTATTCTCTGTCTGCACATGCAGGACACAATTACATTACTTAGAAACTGAATTAGCACTAATCTCATTAATTCTATTAGACTGAATTATTTTATGCATTTTCTTTTAATTGAGAGTGCAGGATTCATCAAAATATCATGCTCCTTGGGAAATAGAGATAGCATGACTTGACTTGTGGCTATTCTCATATTCTCAATTGGTCACTTAAGAGATTTCAAGGGATGGCCTAGTAATAGATGCCAGCAGGAAAGGATAACATAGTTCTGGATACTTATTCTATGTTAACCTTAAAATATAATCTTGTTTATAGTCCCTATGAGTCACTTTTTCTCCCTGTTTCTCATTGTGATAAATGATTTTGAAATATAATTAAAATCATTTTTGAGTAGTTAGAAAGTGAAATACGCTATTGATATTCTTATTTTGTATTATAAATCTTAGTTTATGCAGTAAAAGCAGCCTTTTCTCATAAACTTGCCAACTGCTCTTCCTTTTTAACTTTAGAGTATATTATAAATAAAGAACACACAGAATTTAATCTATGTTTATTGATATAAAAGGACTATTCATTATGTAGTTGAAGGGAGTCATAATGTGTGAGAAATAATTCATGATACATGAAAGACTTCATCACTCTTTGTTCTTATTTTTATATTCTAATTTTGGAAATAATTCTAAGTTAAATAAAATGTCTTTCCTAAGTCTTTCAATTTCACACTTGCTTTTTATCCCCCTGAAGTTATAAATTTGTTAAGTCTGTAAGCTTTTTAAGTATGAAGTTATCAATTGCTAAATATACCTGCAGCACAGGCAATATCATATCTGAGTGTCCTCAATTAAATTTGTTTTTTTTCTTCTAAATTATAACACTTGTGGGAGATCCTGATGTAGTCTTTGGTAGGTCTACCTTGCATGCTCCTGTCCTCCATAAATTGAGGATTGTGACAAGCTTCATCTATTTTGCAGATTTCCCAAATCTGAATGGCTCATTTGAAAACATACCACAAGATAGTTCTTGTACTTATTTATTTGCCAGTTTGGGAGATATTCAGCAGAGATCCTGAATACTGTGACTTCTACAAGGTTGCCACCTGCATCCCCATAATCATGGATGGGACAGTTTTTGGAACCTGTTGTTTTGCACATGCAGATGAGCTTGCAGTTCATGACACTTCAGTCCTCTGGAATCAAACACAACTTGGATGAGAGCTGCTGCTTATCTTTTAAGTTAAGGTGTAAATCATTGTCTTCCTTATTTAGAAAATCCAACATAACACACACATGCACACACATACATTAATCTGGAGAAATAACTTGAGGTCAGACCATAGAAGATAGTATATTGATGCATCCTGGAATGGAATTATGGTTGATATTTGAGTTGTTTTTCATTCAAAAATGCCATATAATTTTTCAACAGTTTTTCTACCTACATTGCATTTTTAAAAGTATGATCTCATTCTATTGTACTCCTAAAATTATATATTATTATATACTGAATAATGTAAATTCTTAAATTAAAATGAATATATATTTATGCAATTACTCAGAACTTAAATATGAATATATGTATATATATGCATGTATATAAACACATATATCCATTTGTGTATGTGTGTATATGTGTGTGTATATATAATCAGGACATCAGGTAATCAGGACAATGGAAATATTACAATACGTTAAATAATTTCTGTTTTTATTCTCCTTCAATATTACATTTTATAACCACTTTTTATACACTTTCTAAAGGTTGACTCTCATAAACATTAAGCTATAGTTTCCACACCCTGTATAAATATCTCTGATGTTTCTCCTTTGACACAAATGGAAATTTTCAACATTGTTTACTTTTCACCTGGAAGTAACTATGACAAATTGTCTGTCTCTGACTTCATAGTTAAGATTATTTACATGCAAAAAATAATTTATGGCACTATAATATATATATTCATACATATATGAATATATAAATATAATCAACTGCTTTCCCAATGCATATTTATAACATCATACAAGTGAATGACAAGTATTGCTATTGGGCTACATTTTATATAATTCTAATTAAAATTTTAAAAATAAATAAATTGTGCCCAATTAGAAATTAATTAATAGCGAATCAATTTCTCATATTTAAATCAGAATTTTTAGATTGAACAATAAATGTAACATTCAAATTTACAGTAAAACAAATCCTGTAAATACCAATGCCTATTTATTTCCTTACCTTTTTTTTTTTTCAAGTATGAGTATTCTATAACATTCTCATAGGATAGTTCTGCTCATAGTATACAGGACACTGTATGTACCACCCTCTCCTCACTTTGCTTTTCCCAGTCTTATCTCCTTTTACTTAATACTTTATAGCAAATATTTACTATGGATAAAGTTCATAAAACTCAGATGAATCAGATCAATCTCTTTGAAATCAAGTAAGACTTACTATTTTGAAAATGTTTGATTTTGTTAATATAATTTCTTTAAAATTATATATATATATATATATATATATATATATATAAATTACACACATAAACACACATGTACAACATATATATTTATGTGTATATATGTACACATGATCCCGAACTCACTATAAAATGTGTATGCCTAGCATCTGAACATGAGGTGTTCTCTAAGACACTTGAAATAATCTCAATTCTCCAATAGGGAATTGTCCTAACCAACACATTTAACAGTTTGTAGGGACATACTGTTGAAATCAGATTTACCATTTTAGGTTGGGAGCCATTTTATCCAGAGGTTCCAAAGTTTTGATTCTGAGGCAAAGCTGCTTAATTTCTATAAGAACACATGCCTGCTATCAACCCCACCCCAGCTTAAACTCTTAAGCAGTTTATGAAATTCCTTTTGTGGGCTATAAAGCTGCTCTGTGAGTGCTGACAGGCTGCCGCTTTCCTCAGAGGGACAGCCTTGTTGGTATACATCATGTTACCAACAATAAATCTCTTGTGTGGTGTGGTCCTTGGACTTTGCAGGGATTCTGCAAGTGTCCTTTCACATACAATCTTATAATTGAACACAACTTCACGTTGACTTCAAATTTCACATGCCTTGATGCTTGCTGTGGGTACCTGGACTACCTGCTTCTGATCTCTTCTCACTGTGCTGCACATACCTGGGCATGCAATTCCATCATGGCGCTCCATTCCAGAGAGTGAGAGAGAGACAGAGAGACAGAGTTAAAGAAAATATTTTATTTTTAGCCTGTGTGCTCAAGACTAAAGCAAGTTTTAAAGAAATTGAAACAGTGAGGGTCTCTCTCCATTTCCATGCAATTCCCCTTTTCTCTCTCTTTCCCTCCCATCTCCTGTCTCTGTTTAATGTCAATCTTTTCTTCCTGCTCTTCCTCCCTGCTCTATTCTTAGAGGGGAATTGGAAGAAAAAACAAGGAGAGAAGTGAATTACAGTAGATGGGCTAGAAAGAGAAGATGGGGGGGAAGGGGATAGTAGAAGATAGGAAAGGTAGCAGAATACAACAGTTACTAGTATGGCATTATGTAAAAATGTGGATGTGTAACCAATGTGATTCTGCAATCTGTATTTGGGGTAAAAATGGGAGTTCATAACTCACTTGAAACTAATGTTTGAAACATGATATGTCAAGAGCTCTGTAAGGTTTTGAACAACCAATAAAAAAAAAAAAAGAAATTGAAACAGGACTTGAGGTAGAGTGTAGGTACTGAAGTTTAAGAAACAGTCAATAACACTGCTCTTTGAAGTGTTTCTGCCACTTTGCCATAAAGAATTGTATTGATCTCTTTCCCCCTAGGATTCAGCATTCTACAATATGGCCTGTTCTGTGCTCTCTACTTTCTCTCTGCCCTTGTCCTTTCCTTTGTTTCTTAATTTCTCTTTATTTATTCTGTGGCCTCTTGGCTATTTCTTTGTTTTCCTTTATAGCTCTCAGTATAGACTGAATGGTGCCCTCCCTCCAAGTTTACATGTCAAACCCTAAATATCAGTTTGACTATATTTAGACAGAGCTTTTAGGAAGTAATTGGAAGCCAGAATTAGAGAGGCAGTCAATATCGATAAGTAAATCAAGCCAGGTCAGATCAAGGAGGCCAATTTGAGTCAGTCCCAGAACTTGGAAACTGCCCCCTGAGAGACTGAAATGCCTTCAGAGCCCTTCCTCCAACCTGTTACTAAGGCAACCTGTCCCAGGAATTGCCACTCTCTACAGGGAATTATAAAGTTGTTCATTAATGTGTCCTGGGCTGCTGGCCCTTCCCCCATCCATCTGCATCTCACCTTTTGGCCCTTCCACCTACATCTCCTAGGCCTAGTCACTACACAGGAAGGAGAGAGATAAGGGGAAGAGAGCAGGAGGACAAAGCAAGCCTAGGACACAGTAAAAGGCAAAACACCCTCCCTTCTTTGATATCAAGATACTATCTATGGCCCCTTCTCCCTCCCAGAAAAAGTCTGTTACCCTTTTTGAAATAAACCCTACTTTATATGCTTGCCTTTGGAGTGCTTTTTAATGTTATACTTCAACATATGAGGAAGCAGGGCTTATCACTGGTAACTGGCGGTATCACATTTATGGTTAAATGATGTTATGACTGTTTGTAAGGTCCTTGATTAGCACCTGGATGGCCATCTTAAGTGACAGCCACCATCTTAAGAAAAAATTTTGCTTTCCCACCCAAGGATATTTCTGAGACAGGCTCACCACTCTTTCATACCAACCCCACCCTTCTCCATCTGCATTAGGACCCACTGGCCTCTAATTCCTGAGCCTGCCCCATAAAAGTCCCAAACCCCAATCCTGTTTTGCCACTCTCCATCTACGGAGAGATTTGCCTTAATTTTTCATCTCTGACAAATAAATTCTTATGTGTATCTCTGCCTGGTCTCCATCTTTTCTTTCTTGCTCGCCCTCTCCCAATTCCTCGCTTTCCTTTCAATGGTGCAAAAACCCAGGATCAGGTTTCCCAGTGTGCCCACTCCCCTCTTGGAGGATCACTAAATGTCCCTGGGCCCTGATCTGGATTCCATCATGGCCAGGTCCTCCTTCTGCCAAATGCCCTCTCTGAACCTTTCAAGTAAGAACCCTGTCTCTGGTCAACCTAAATGACCTATGGGTCCTGGGAAGTGACCATTGATCTTCCCGCACTCCCAGAGTTACTGTGTGGTTGGGGGCACCCCTAGGCACAGCTTTCACAGCTATGGCTGATCTCTACTGTCGACCAGGTCTATAAGTGGTCTTTTATTTGAGTCCTGGGTTTTGAGAAAAACCATCAAGGATGAATGGGAGTTGTTCTTGGTGAGACCTCTCAGGGTTGGGTTAATCTCTACAGGTTTCTGCTCCTTCTATGGGCTTCTGCCCCTTCTACGAGCTTCTGCCACTACAACATAGTAGCAGCCAAGCACCCAAGTGCCTCTAAGGGACCTGCTCCCAACACTTACCCAGCGGTGGTGACGACCCCTTGAGTATAACCATCCTCTTAACTGGGTGATACTAGAGACTGGGAGACCTCCTCCTCTAAATTCACCTCCTACATCTTCCTGTGGTCGGCTCCTCATCATTCCCTCCCATAGACCTCTAGGCTGCCTCCTGGCTAATCTAGAGTCTCTCTCTCTCTCTCTCACCCCAGACCTAAACCACCCCAAACTTATCCGTTGGTGCAATCAGATCTGGCTTCAATATCCTTTGGACTCTAAATGGCCACTTAATGTCACTCTATATCCCAATAGTATCAGGAATCTTTTCAACTATTGTGAGCATTTGGGAAAATGGAAAGAGATATTATACATTCAGGCTTTCTCCTCTCTATATTCTAAGCCCTCTCTCTGCAACTCTTGCTCTCCTACAAGTCCTCTTAGTTGTCACCTCCCCTAAGCCTGCTTCCAAAGGAACAGAAAACCCTACCCAGGACACCTCCTCCTTCCACCCAGGGGATGAACTCCTGCCATACCACAATTCTGTTTCTGATGAAGCTTCCACAGCGACAGTCCCTTCGATCCCTCCACCCTTCTCTCTTCCTACTACACACTCAGGGGCTTTCGCTGCCCAACCCCCATCTCTGTGTCCTCTATGTGAGGTGGTTGGGTATATGGTGTAATCTGGGTTCAAGTGCCCTTCTCTTTAAATTTCACAGATAGAAAAGTGCCTTGGGTCCTATACTTCAAGTCAAAGAGTTTCAATCTCTGACTCAATCATATAATTTGACCTTCCAGGATGTCCATATGATCTTGTAACCTCCTGCCCAAGGAGTGCAAGCGAGTTTGGGAGCAAGCTAGAAATCATGTTGATGAGATACATCTTCAGCCCTCCCCTGCCCATCCAATTGGCACTGAAGTGGTCACTGATCGAGAACCCAATTGGGATTTTAATTTGCCTGGAGGAATAACTAATAGAAACCAATTCATTACTTGCCTCATGGCAGGGCATAGAAAGGCAGCCCATAGGCTATCAATTATGAAAAGCTCCAGGAAGTCATCCAAGATAAAAATGAAAACCCTTTAGCCTTTTTAGATTTCTTGACCAAGGTTTTATTACAATATCCTAATCTGGACACTGAGACTCCAGATGGGAGACAACTATTAATGACCTACTTTTTCTCTCAGAGTTTCCCTGCTATTAAGGTCAAACTAAGGTGCCTCAAGAAGGGGCCCCTAACTCCTCAAGCTGAGTTTCTGGGAGTGGTTTTTAAGGTGTGTAATGGGAGAGACAAGAAGGCCTGGAAGCAGAAATATCAGATGCTCGCTAAAGCCATCTGTCCAGCCTTAGCATCTGTCCTTGTTTCCACTGATCTATGGAAGGATCCCTCTGGACCACCCAGACCCTGTTTTAAATGTTGTCATATGGGTCACTGGGCTTGTACATGTCCCAAGCCTCAAAAGCCTCCAGGCTCTTGTCCTAAATGCCATCAGAAGGGACACTGAGCCATTGACTGTCCCCAAACCTATAGAGGCCTGCAGGCATCCAGCCCTTCTGGTTCCCCTTTCCAACTCTTAGGACTGGCTGCAGAGGACTGACGAAGCCCAGGTCCCCATTACCCCACAACTACCATCATTCCTCGAGAACCCAGGGTAACTCTCCATATCACAGGTAGGCCTGTCTCCTTCTTCATGGTCACCGGGGCTATATATTCAGTCCTCAAGAATTTCTGGGGGCCTACTACCAACCCTTTCAGGTACCTAGCCTCGTTTGTGCTTTTGGCTCTCTAATTTTCACCTACTCCTTTTTGGTCTTTCGATAGTGCCCTGTTCCCCTTATGGAAAGGGATCTCCTCACAAAGTTGGGGGCTATACTTTCCTTCTCCCCTTTTATATGTTTCCATCCAAACTCACCTGCCGCTCCACTGATCCTCACACTTACCTTAGGACCATCCCATATTCCATCTGCCAGTGACTTTCCATTACCCACTTTTGAGGTGGACACTGCTGTCTAGCAGGTTTGAAGTCCTTCTACCACCTCACACCATGAACCCATTCACATCCATCTCAAAAACCCCTTCCATTATTTTTGGCCCAATCACAATGCCTGCTCTCCCTCCTTGCTGTTGCTGTCCCTCTCTTTTTGAAGAGCAGCCTTGTCAGGCTCCTGACAATATGCCCACTTCTCATCCCAGATGTGGGTGTGATTAGTCCTGCACCACTTTTTGTTCATTGGACTTGATCATGTTCTGCCATCAGCTTTGCTGTCTCCTCTAGGGATTTAAGCTTCTTGGGGATCCTGGCCTGAGGGCCCAGGACAATTACCACATACCTTCTTCCATTCACCTAGTGCTCTTTTTCTTCATCCACACTCAAGCCTCATTTGGGCCTCAAAGCTTCCCACTGCCATTGGAACTGAAGGATGGCAGCTAAGTAACCCCCTTCTCCAGTGGGCACTTCTTTTCCTGACCTCTGTCATTGTCACAGGCCTTTTGCTAATGCTTGTCCCCTGGATTATTAGATTTATTCAAGACCAGATTCAAAGGATCTCTAACCAAATGGTGGACCAGCTTCTATTACAAGACTTCCAACCCCTGACCAAAATTGTGCCCCTGGGAGTCAGCATTACCTGGCACCTCCTGCCATCACCATTGCTTTAATGACACCCTGCATCCCTAACAAGGGTCCAGACCCCACCCTTTCCCAGCAGAAAGAAGCTGCAGAAGATTGGTCTACATCCCTATCCCTTAAGGGCCCATTAACAAAAATCAAGAGAATGTAAGGTCCTTGTTTAGCATCTGAATGGCCATCTTAAGTGACAGCCACTATCCTAAGTTTTGCTTTCTGCCCAAGGGCATTTCTGAGAAAGGCTCACCACTTCCTCATACCAACCCCACCCCTAACTGCCTGCCTTGGACCAGCCAGGCTCTAATCCCTGAGCCTGCCCCATAAAAGTCCTGAACCCCAAGTCTGTTCTGGCTCTCTCTGTTTATGGAGAGATGACGTTTATTTGTCAGCTCTGACAAACTCTCCTGTGTATCTCTGCGGGGTCTCTGTCTTTCATTTCTCACTTGCCTGTCTCCCAATTCCTCACTTTCCTTTCACTCTTTGGTTCTGATTTAAAAGAATTGCTAGCCTTATAAGTAGAA
This sequence comes from Urocitellus parryii, assembly GCF_045843805.1. NCBI lineage: Eukaryota > Metazoa > Chordata > Mammalia > Rodentia > Sciuridae > Urocitellus > Urocitellus parryii. The sequence continues at coordinate 118,168,476 of NC_135540.1, read as the reverse complement.
GAGAATTATCTCTCTCCTCAAAGTCCCCATCAGCCACACACACAAAGAAAATGCCAGGGTTCCATGACACAATGAAAATGTGTCAGTTTTCTTACCATAATAAGAGCCCCCACCAGGAAACAAATCACTGGTATTATTTAATTTATTTATTTGTTCATTGGTTTCTTGGGTACTTTACTACTGAGCTACTTCCCTGCTCTTTTTACTTTTTATTTTGATACAGGGTCTTGCAGAGGTTTATCTCAAACTTGTGATCCTCCTGCCTCAGCCCTCTTAGTTTCTGGGATTACAGGCATGCTCCACCACATTCTGCATTGGCGTCTCGATCGAGCACTTCCAGCCTCCAGTTGTCAGAGAAATATATTTCTGTTGTACAAGCCACACATTCCTTCTGGCAGCCAAAGTCAACAAATAGCCATTATGAAGCCTCTAAAATTGTATTATTCATAAAACATTTTATAATATTGAGGTCAGGGGACAAAAAGGCAGTTAATGTAGATAATAAATAACTGGCTCTAATAGGGGAGATGGGGACTGGTTCAAAAGGAAAGGAAATCAAATGCTAATACCTCCAGAGCCCTTTCCCTCTTCCTCCAGCTGTTGCCAAGGTAACCTGCTCCCTACAACAGGCTGTTATTAATGCCTCCTGGGCTGCTTCCTTCCTGGCCAGGATCACTCCACTTTTTTTGTCTAAAAGGAAATCTAAAATGTATCAAAGGGGCAAGACACCTCTACTTCTTTGGATATCAGCTCTGGATCTGCTTCTTCCTCCCAGGAGAAGTCTGTCTCTGTTCTATCCTTTAGATAAAAGTTGCATTCTACACTTGCTTGGGTATTTCTCAGGTATTCCATTTTCACATCTGGGGAAATGGAACTTGCCCTGATAGATTCTCCTAATCACCAGCATCAATATTTTCTTTTACATTTGTTTCAATTTCTCCTTTTTCTTCTTTTGTTTTTCACCTTTCATTAAGCTCAACCTACAAGAAAAAAATTTGGCATTCTTCTTTGAATCTGTGATGCCTATTAAGAAGCCTGATCATCCTGGAATGGATAAGATTGATGATAGTGGTAATGACCCAGTCCTGGCTTGATTCAACCTATGTTACATTCTCAAATCTATGAATTTCAATGTATTAGAATTTATAAATGTAGTTAAGTGTCATTTCTTATTAACTGCTTTTTCTGTAATTTTATTATCTCTACCTGCTTACATTTGCCATGGAAAGATTTATTTTTTTCAGCAAAAAGCAGTGTTTCTAGTCAATATGGTATTTTAAATTATTTAGATTTAATACAGTTCCAAGCCTTAACCAGAATATTTTTCTCCTTCTCCTCTTCTCTATTTTCTACTTCATCTTCTATAAAACAATTGTTTGTCCAAGAAAGAAACACATCTTCATTCTTCTTACCTAATATTTTATCAATACTGAAGACTTTAAAGCAGTCTTTATACCTTTTCTAGACAATACAGACTAGGGTTACTTTTATTTAAAAGCAAAGCTCAGAAGAAAGTTAAACTATATATTTCTTCCTAAATACATCTGATAATATTGCTTAGAGATAACAATGTTGCTTTGAGACTTTTGCTCCTCAGTAAAATTCCAATTTGGACTTCAGTCTGGACAAGTCAACTCAATTTATTCTGATGAATTGAAACTTGTTCTCTTTTTTATCATATTAAAATTATTAATGATAGTCTTATTAATAATAGAAGATTATGTAACATAAAAAATTAAAGATTTTATTCTTTCATGAAAAAAATATTAGTGGAAGTTCATTTGTCTCATTTTAATCTTAAACTAAAACCAAATCCAGGACCAAATAGTTTTGATATTTTTATTTTTGTAATGTTCTAAGAAGCATTGACATTGAATCTGACTTTAGCAAATTATCAAAAACCACATGTGGTTCAACATTAATGTAAGTTACTTGTCAGATTTCTAAATCAATTAATGTATGGCATTTTGTAACTGAGTTAAAAATTACTGATTATAAACAAACTCTAAGTGTTTTGAATTTATCTAGTCATAGATTTAACTTCTGTTTTACCTTCTGTATAGTTCTAGCAAATTTTGCAATATAACCTGTCAGAATTAACCTCTATGAATTTATAAAATGAAATAATTATGACTACTTTATTGGTATATTTTTCTGAGAACTAAATTTAAAAATAACTAAAATTAATGTTTCTTTCCATAATACTTCTTCTTATCTTTTAGGTATTCAAGATAAGAAAATCATTATAATAGCCATTATGATTTTCAATGATTATTGCTATCAGTACAAATAAAATATGAGAAATATGGACAGAATTGATTTTATTATATATCCCTGTTGGTTCTTGGTAGACCAAAAGGTAAAATTTATACTCCTTTTCTTAGAATACAAGATAGCTCAAAACCTGAACACATTCAACCTTTGAAAAACGTTAGCCCCTAACAATCCTGCCCTAGTTCCAATCTCTCTACATAACTAATAATAAATGTCTCAAATGAACAAAAAAGGAAAATTCATGAAAACAGAGAGAGTAGAGTAAAAGTAGGGATCCAAGGATTAAGGAGATGGGATGGAAAGGGGAAGAGCTGGGGAATAAAATTGACCAGATTATGTCATGTGCATGTATGAATATATCACAGTGCAATCCAATTTTTTTTTTGAGAAATAAAGATTTTTATTGTTCAAACAAGAGGTCATAAGAGAAGGCCCAAATGATTCAGTCATTCTGATCATTTTAGACTCCTGGGCTTCTCTAAGAGAATGAGGATGCATTTCTGGTTGTCTAGAAGCTGAGAGACAGATGTTAATAAGGAAATTGTCCAGATTCTATGAATTAGCAAAGCTTTTCAGAAGAGTTCAACCAGTGGTTGGTTTCAGAGGTCTCAGTCCATAGATGGCTAACTCCACTGTTCTGGGTCCAGGGTGGGGCAACACAGTGTGGATAAAGGACCCAGTGGAGAAAAGCTGCTCATCTCATAGTGATCCTGAAACCCATTTCAATTTTTATATGACTATAAAGAACCAATTAAAATAAATAAGTATAAGGTAGACCAATAATGTAGAGAAAAGGGTTTAGGAGTAGTAGGAAGGGAGGGGAAGGGGTAGTGCTGGGAATGAAATGGATAAAACTATGTTATATGTATTTATGAATATGTCAAAATGAACTCCACTATTATGTGTAACATGCACTAAAAATAAAAATTTTAAAAAATTTCTTTTTACACACACACACATATACACATATGTATATACAAATATTTTTCCTTATGAGCACTTTTCTTCAAAAAATTCTATTTAATCTCTAAGTACATTCTCGTTGATACTTCTCTCCTTTTTCCTACTTTATTGTTTTCCTATTCAGAAAAGCATTGTTTGATATATCAATACCAGTATAGAGCATCAGGCATTATGAGATGCCTACTTGCACATCTAAATAGCTTGATAGTAGTAGTATCTCAAATAAAACATGACTTTCTTGCCAACATTGATCAAAGTGCAATTTGTTGGAAAAATTAAGCAGGTGCTTTCTCCACCCCTCTACCATGAATATCTTGGTTGTCATTATCATTGACTAATTATTTTCCAATGACTAGCAACAGGCTTGCATCAGGTTGAATTAATAATATCCACTCATAGATTGGTCTCTTGACTTTTAAGGAATGAAAAATGAAGTGTATAGTGAAAACTGTCCTTTAGCAAATCAGAGAAATCAAAGGCATACTTTGAAAGAACACTAATAAGTAGCTTAATCAGACTGCACCAACTAAGTGAGTATATTAGGTCCAGGAAGCAGTGGGGTGAGAGTAAGTGATGAAATAGATCATGGAATGCTCTTGGAAATAATCATAGAGGATTTTTCCTTGCTCAGCAACAATTCAAAAAGTTTAACCAATTCTTTGCCAAAAAGAAGTATAGTAACTTTCAATGGATAGTTCATTATTAAAGTCTCTTAAGGTTATTTTCACACTAATTATTTAATCCATGCCTATTTAGAAATCACAAATACAGACTGATCTCATTAAAATAGAATGACAGTGGATTTATAAAAACTTTTATAGTAAAGAAGTTTTCATGTATATTATAATTACATAAAACAGAGTAACTCAATAGGAAAAGTAGCCATAGTTTCTTATGTGAAAGAAACAGTTTCATTATGAATTATTTCGGTACCACTCAATTTGAAAAGAAACAACATAAATAACTTGTATTTTGAAGAGAAAAAATGAATAACTTGGAAAGTAATATAAATTTAAATTACATAAAATTACCAGTCCTTTGAATAGAACAGAGAACTCTAGATGTCAAGAATCTACTCTTTCATTCTGTGCTTGAATTTCATGACATCTGCAAACCAGCCATCAAAACTTTTGGAAATGATCTTGACTTTGTTTCAATTCTACACTTATAAAAATACATTTTTTTCATTTACTATTCAATGTGTAACTATTTGAATAACAGTTATACAGACACATCTACATGATATACAAATGTATTTTTAAAAGACAATATCTAAATTATGGAATACACAGTATACTATGACTATACTGAATGCTTTCCATTGGCACATCCGGATCATTCTCCCTTTTTCTTTCACTCTGAACTTTACTCCATGAAACTGATCTTCATGGGGTGTGACAAAGCATCTCACTGCCTTCAGAGTGCTAATCTGCCCCTGGAAGGCATGGGCAGGAGATTCCAGTCATTAGAATAAGCTCATGGTAGTTCTCCTCCCCATTCCATAACTAGTATTATTTTCATAAACATATTGATTTTACATGTCAATTTTCTGCTGATAATGCTGTGCTAAAATTGTACCAAATTTTCACTTTAGCTAACTCAAAGGTGTCAAAAGCAAAATCAATCTATAAAGATTTCATCTCTTCTTTAACACAGATATGTTATAATGGAAATTTACTCTCATCTCAAGATTATAATATACAAATATATTGCATTATAATACAATTGCTAAAATTTTACACATTGCAGCTAAAATCATTAGAAGTAAATCTGCATTTGCCCTATTGCATCAAGGATATAAAACATTCTTTCTAGGCACATTACATTTAACAAGTAAATATCAGTGTGTTGTTATATTTTTGTAGGAATGCATCATAGACAAAATGAACAAATTTTCCCTCTAAACTCATTATTAAATCTATAATTTTTAAAGCAATACCATTAAACTGGTCTCTCTCCATTTTTTTAATCACCATGTCATTTAAAATGCTGATTCAGTTTTTTAGTTTACATAATCAAATTGACAATTTTGTTATTAAAAGGAAAAACTTTCTACATATGTTATTATTTTTCCTGTTTGTGAGTAGCACTTTTTCACTTTTCTTTATTTTCCTCCACTTAATTTTCCTTGGATTACGTAAAGTTACAATTTTAAGCCCACATTTCATCCTCTACCCAGAATCACACAGCTTATTGGCTCAATAGTTTTATCATGTCCAGTTTGTCTACATCTTCCTGATATCCACAATCTTCAATTAGCTATCTCTCTTACTTTACATCTCCCATTTCCTGTCCACTTATGTCCTCTTCTCATTCTCATGAGAATGAGGAATATCAGGCATCAAGCTGCAGCATCAGGCATCACTGCCATTTCCTTCCATGGCATTCCCAAAATCCTGAATTAAACTTTATTTTCTAGTCAGATATCAAGATCTACTACTCCTTTTCTCATCCTTTTAGTATGGTGGCTTTATAAAGACAATTGATATTTCCACATAATTTCAAATGGAGATTGAGGCAATTGATAGAAATAATAATATCCCATATTTATATGCTAAGTAAAATGTTAAAAATCTCATGAGGGAACAGGGGAGAGCTTTTCATTAAAACCTAGAATGTACGTGATAACAATAAATAGTCTCAATACTTAAATGCTATTGTATTGTGTTATTAAATGTCAGTCAATGTCCTATGTGCATGATTTAGTCGTCTCCATGAATTGCAAGGATTAAAATCGGGGAATTGCAGTAACTTCTATATTTCTTAAATAATATGATGTGAAGCCTATAATATATGTACAGTTACCATTAATTGACTCATTGACTAGTAAACATACTAAATCTGTTTTATAGTTTGTAGCTACAGTTTTTATTTTTTCCAATTCATAGATTAGTTCGTCTTTTAAACTTACATTTTGCTTTTAACTAAAATCTACCAGCCCATGTATTCAGCATATCATATTCAGGATAATCTTTATATTTCTGAATCTGCTGTATGGAATATTTTTATTTCTGTAAATCAATGAAGTTTAGCATTGTAGACAAGACCATAGGCTATGTCTTCTATTAAGTCACTAAGTAATTCCAAACATATATATGTACAACAGTGATGAACCAATAGAAATTTGAATTAAGAATAAGTAAAAAGAAAGATTCAGGGAGGAAATTTTACATGTTTTCTAGGCAAGGGGAAATTTTCAACAAAATAATTTTTATTTTATTTTTAAAAATTTCTGTAGTATTGAAGTACATTAGCCACAGTAGGCATTCTTTTGAACATATTTAGGTAGTGAATAGAGCAGAATGATAAATGAAAATGTATCTTAAAATTCACTTTCTGAGAACTTAATTAAACTGTGACTTTCATCCCATGTGTGGCTACTAAACTATTCTTACCTATCACTGAACAACCCCTGTGGTACCAGAGGGGATGCAACCCACAAACTAACAGATTTCCAAGCCTCTCTCAAATTTTCATTCTAGGGCTTTTATTTCTCTGTTAAACACTTTTTTAAAGTTATAAATAAGTGCTCTGGAAAAAATATTTTGAATACAGAAAAGGTATTAAAAAGATTACTTCTAACAAAATCTAATAACAGTTAATATTTTTAAATAAAAAGCTTAGATTACATTTCATTAGAATGAGCAGAAGAAAATGGAAGCAAACATTATGATTAAAAGTTACAGCTCAGGAAGATTAGCTTCAAGAAAAAACAAGACATACTAGCTTCAAAGAGTTTCTACTAAATTTAAAGATTAAAATAAGGTTTAAAAGAATGGTATATTTTTTAAAGTAATAGGATATTAAAAGAAATAGGTTCATGTTTTCAAATAGAGAAATTTGAATTATTTTGTAATAAAAAATAACAATGCCATCTTTTAATAAAAATGATTTTACATAATACAGAAGTATCAAAGAATTAATGTATTTAAATATTGACCACTTGGCATAATTTCTCACAAAACAGCACATCATTGTCTGGAAAAATGTCAATGATTAAGTGAATATACTATTAGAAAATTATCATAGCTTTTTACCAAATAAGGATCCCCAAATTTTAGATATGAATTTAGAACAGCAGTTATTTCTTACCTTCCTCCTAAAGTACTTAATCTAACATATAGATATATGTTGGTGGATATGTTTATTTTCAGAAAACATGCTTTTATTATAGAATTTTAAGATGCTTATTCATTAGTTCATGTAATTCAATTTCAAGACAAAACTTTCACACAAAATTTTTTTCCTACTTTATCACCTACCATACCAGTTCCCCTTTTGTTGTTGATGATAATGGTAATGTTATTGAGTTCTATGTTTCCTTTCATGCCTTTGTACAATTTTCAGGAGAAAATACCTGATTAATTCTATGCAGGAAAAGTGGTAAGTTGTAAATCTTATATATATTTATGACTATAAAATGTATTCACTGCTCAAAAACTTGAATAAAAGACTACATAAAAATCTAGGAATAATCTAATTGTCATTCTAAACATGATAAATCATTCTTGTTACAGACCACACAAGTCACTTGCTTATTTGATTCTTGACTACATATTCAATTGTAATATTTTGTCTTTTTCTTCCTTCTCTTCTTCAATCTCCATATCCAGAATTCAAGATTTATATCACTTTTGCTCAATTTTTCCAAAATAAAGTGTTTTCACTGCATTCTCATCTATGACTCTGTTTACATTAAAATATTCTTTGAGATATTAGATTTTCCAGTATTTATTATTTCTCATCCTCCATTTGTGAGTTTAAGGTCACTAACCTAATTTTCTTCTCTTCTGTGAAGACACAGAAAGGACACAATTGTTAAGTATCAGAGAGGAAGTGAGACATCACATCTGTTTATATCCTTAGCAAACATCACAGAATTTCACTTATGTGAAAAGTGTCTGGGGAATGTAGCCTTCAGTTGGACAGTAAGGTAACCTGCTAAGTTTCACTTATTACAAAGAATGGGTAAAAATATAAAATGAATATGAACAATGTTTCACATTTGGTAATTCTAGAAAGTTCATTTATATTGATAGTTTCAATTAAGAAATGAGATTGAAATTGTCACATACTTTAGAGGACAGAATAATCCAATGGGGTTAGGATATTAATTACCTGCATTTGAATCTTATTTCTACCCATAAATACTGTAAACTTGGGCAATTACTTTTATTCTCAGTAATTCTTCCTAACACATAGAATGCACCAAGGAATTACTCAAATTGCTTTTACCTTTTCTTTTCCTTTTTTTTTTCATTTTTTTCATTCTTATTTAACTACCTCTGCTTTTATAGCAATAACCTACACCTGAATGCTCATATAAATTAGTTGGTCCTTTGGATCAAATGACAGTGTATCCCATAATAGAAGATTATAATAGTTAAATAATGAGCACAAATCTATTGTCATATATATATTCGTACTGGGGATTGAACTCAGGGGCACTTAACTACTGAGCCACATCCCCAGCCCTTTTTTATACTGTATTTGAAAACAGGATCTCACTGAGTCACTTAGTGCCTCCCTAAGTAGCTGAGGCTGGCTTTCAGCTCAGGATTCTCCTGTCTCAGTCTCCCGAACCACTGCAATTACAGGCATGTGCCCACAAATATTCATTATTATTATTATTATCTGTATAAACCATAAATAATTTGTGTGTCAGTGTAATGGAAATACAAAATTAGATTTTCTTTCTCTATAAATAACTATCTTTTAATTATTTAATTAAATAGTATTTGCAAATATAACTTTGATACTTTCCTGAATACTGATTTTCAATAAATTATGACAGCTATCTTATTTATTAATTTTTTTAAAAAATATATTTTTTAAATTTTTCTTTTAGTTTTCAATAAACCTTTATTTTATTTATTTCCATGCAGTGCTAAGAATTGAACCCAGGGCATCACATGTGCTAAGCAAGCACTTTACCACTGAGCCACAACCCCAGCCCTATTGATTTCCTATTTTTAAATCATATAAATGGCAACATCATTAGAAACAAAAAAGCAAAATCTTTCAGTATGAACAATATCCTTTTCAATGGAGGACAAATAACAATAAACATGGATATAGTGTTAATAATATCTATAAAGAAATTTCTTACACTTTCATCATTGATCAAGCTGATAATTCAATTTTATCAGGTTTAAATTGGAGTAGAAATTTATTTTCAAATATCATTGAAACTATATAAAATGCTTATTTTGTTGAACTTCCATCTTTCTATTGTACTTGGTGAATTCTATTCCCCCCTTCATTTTCCTGTTAATTTTTCATCTATTTATTTGTTTGATATACAATAGAATTTTATTACTTGTCTACGTGAAAATTTGCATAATTCTTAATGTTGTAATTTTCAAATGAATCATCCATGATGATCAAGAAAATTCTGTTAACCAAAATTTAAATATCCATTTCTATATTAAAAATGGCATACTAAATATTTAAAAACAGAATATCTTTGTTATTCTAGTCTCATATTTTCTTAAACTATATGCATTAGCAATATCAAAATGTCTGAGAAGTTCCAAAAAGTAACTCACCATTTTTTTTTTCCTTTTGGTATACTATGTTTTTTTTTTGCCATTAAGGCACTAAGCTCCAAAAAAATTTTTTGTTTAATTAAAAAAAAGAAAACTTGAGTGAGTGCCCCCCCCCTTTTTTTTAGAAGGACAACCAAAAAGATTGCTTGGATATTCTATCTCTAAAATTCTTTAGGGAAAATCATAGCATATCATTTCTATTAAATCTTGATTACAAATCAAATATCTCTAATAAGTAAGTTAACATTTTCAAAGAGCTTCTCTTAACATTCCCCCTCTACTCCCTCTATTCCCTTATAAATACCAGCATCTAAAAAATGCTCCTGTCTTGCAGATGGGGGAATAACTCTCTTCTGTTAGAGGATAGGTTTCAGAAAGTGGACTTTGGAGGTGAACCAGAAGCTCCCAAGAAATTGAGTAATTTGAGGGGAAAAAAATGGATGTTTATAGAAACATTTTAAGCATAAGAGCAGAACAGTAGCTTGAATACTAGCCATCAAAAAGAGATGCCTATGTTCCATCAATGTAGGGAATGTGACCGTGGATGTACAGGGAAGCGTTGCCCTGGTGAGAAAACTCCTGGGGGGTAATGGGCACTCTGTTTCCCACCTTTAGAATGCCCTATAATCTCTCTTGGGATCTAATAATATAGCTAATACATGTGCAATGTCTGGCTGATATGACAATGCCCTGATATACCTGTGTGTTAGAGCCTCATCAAGCCTGGACCTTGATTGCAGGCACATAGCTCCTGGGAATAGAAGAACTTATTTGCTAGATAACTACAATGTTTCACCAAGAATCCTGGAACTGCCCCCATAACGGTAACTTCAGACAAAGGACTTTCTTGAGAACTGCACAAAGCTCATAATATTACATATTGTAATTATGAAATGTAGCTGCAGAATAAGCAACCTTACTGATTCTCTAAACAATAATGTGTTCATGGTACTAATGACCTAATGTAACCTATTGGTATAAACAAAGGTGGCCATTTGGACAAAGAGCTACTCTGCCACCTTCCCTGCCGCTGCACCTTGTTTCTGTTTCTCTCTTTATTATCTTCCCTTACACATCAACCAGAATGTGTGAATGTGACTATGTTTGGAGAAAGGGTCTTTACAAATGTAATTAAAAATATAAAAATGAGATCATTCTGCATTATTCAAGTGGGCCCTAAATCTAATGACAATGTTAGGCAAGTGCTCTAGCTCTGAGTTATCTCCCAGCCCTTGATGATGATGATGATGATGATGATGATGATGATGAAGGAGGAGGAGGAGGAGGAGGAGGAGGAGGAAGAAAAGATTTTTAAACCATACCCAGTAAGTTGCCCAGGTTGGCTCCAAATTTGCATAAAAAATCAATCTTCATAATAGCCAGTGACAATGTTTTTATAAGGAACCTGCAGAGAAGAGACATGCTCACACAGAGAAGGCCATGTGAAGATGGTGGTTTATATATTGAGTTATGCATTCACAAGTCAAGTTAGCCCTAAAGCCAATGGAAATTTTAAGAAGAAAAAAAGATTCTTTTGTATAGTTTTTTTCCAGAGAACAGGGCCTTTCCAACACCCTGATTTCAGACTTCTGTCCTCCTTCAGAATTGGAAGATAAATTGCTTTTGGCAAATCACTGAGTTTGTGAAAATGTGTTATAGCAGAGCTAGAAAATTAATACAATACAAGTGAATTTTTTTCTAAAGGACCCAATGTCATATTCTAAATGAGCATAAGTATAAGCAGTGAGCAAGATGACTTTAACTGATTCCTCAGCTTCACTAAATTTTACAACTGACCCTAGTCTGCTGACCTTCCTTTTCTTAGCATTTACTTTAAAGAGACATGTAATTATAAAGGCTATCTCTGTCCCTATGAAATGTACTTACAAATCTTCTTAAAAGTTTCTTGCTTATTATATACCCTAGGATTGTCTTTTTTTCAGGAAACTAGGAGCCATATTTTTGAAATGTAACTGTCAGGGAAGATAGCCGACCCCCAGTCTCTCAGTCTCTGGTAGGGTAGAAGTCCAATGGGTGGGGTAAACAGGGCCCTGCTCCACTTGGAAAACTATCCCATGTCATAAAGTTATAAGAAATTTAATTTTCTTAGAAAAAAGACAATTAGCAAATATAAAAGGCCTAGCAACGGCCAATACTTTTCCACTAGAATAACTCAAACCTTAACATTTCTGTAGTCTTTTGTTTCAGCAAAATTGAGTTCAAAGTGAATCCTGACCACTCATACTGCAATAGCCTTGAATAATTTTTCTGACCTGTTTAACTTTTTCAAGTGCAATTTTTGCTTCCAAAGCAAGAAGACTAGTACTTATTCCATTACCATATCTGACTACAAATACCTTAAGGATATTAATAACCCTGGGAATTCACACCAAAAGCCTTTTTCAGCCTTTGAGGGAGGGAAAAAAAATCCAAATAAGCTTCTGTGACTTCAGTGAAATATGAGAGGCTTGATATTACTCTGCCTGTAGCAAAACTAATCATTTAAAATGGACAAGGCCAGAGCTACAAATGAGGAAAAAGAGCAAGCTGTGGCATCTGGAGAACATAGGGGGAAACCAGTAAGTACAGTGTAGTTAAGGAGCCTAGGCTTGTCTGTACTTGTGCTCTGTTTGCTAGCATGGAGTGGAAGTTCAGAGCTGATTGATGAAAAAGAGAACGTGACTTGAAACTGGGACTGCGTTCACGGAAACATGCCTACATACTCTCTATCTTTGTACAATATCCACTTTAAACTGATCTCAGTTCATTGGAGCTCTACCTTCATGCATGGCCAAGAAAACAATTGATAATATCCCCTGACAGGAAGTTTTACTCACTCAACCTAAACACTTGACAAGGAATTGTCATGCTTAAATCCTTACTCTGATTTTCCTATTGAATCTATTGTATCATAAAACAGATTCTGGAGAGGAAACTGGTTTCCCTTTATTATGGAATTTGAGACAAGAATATTGCAAGAAACCTAAGGGCAGAAGTATTTTTTTCTTTCTTTCTATTATTATTATTATTATTTTTTTTTTTTTGCCAGAAGAAATCAAATGTAGTAAAAGGACAAACACAGTAAGTTCACACTTTTGACAACATTAACTGGGCTGGGAATGAAGCTCAGGGTAGAGTGCTGGCCTAGCATGCATGAAACTGTGGGTTTAATTCCTAGTACTGAAAAAATAGAAAAAAATAAAAAAGAGGGTTTTCATATATTTGCTTTATTAAAGGAAGAATAAAATAATTAAGCTTCTAGAGATTTTGTTAGCTAGGTATTATTTTTATGACCTCAGGAAAGCCATGGTACCAGAGCAATTTAGAAAACAAAGTCAATGGTTATAGAAACTGAGTTAGTAAATGGACCATAGTTTTAAGAGATTATTTAATGAAATCATCTGTTTCTGAAGACTTTGCAGAGTGCACCAGGGAAAACAAAGAGGTTCTTATGAGGACGTTTCAGCAGGGCCCACACAGGAGTCTGTGGATTAGCATACTATGTAAACATCTTTCCACATAATACTAACAATACATTGCCTATTATTTTCAATTATGGTTTTTTATTGTTGACCAGAAATGTAGGAAACCTTCTACATTGACCAAGGATAGAATTATTTAAATGTGATAATATTTTCTTTCTTTTTTTCTTTCTTTCTTTCCTTCTTTTTTTTTCCTGTCATTTTTAGTTGTCTAGAATCCTTGTTTGCTCAAAAAATGCTCCCTGGACAAACAGCATCAACAAAACCCAGGAAATTTTTGGTAAAACATTCTCAGGCCCTTTATCCAAACTCCTGAATCATAATTTGCATGTTAATTTAACCCCTTTAATAATTTGTACATTAAATTTTAAAAAGCACTATACTAGAAGTGTTTGATGGATGTCATTTCATAGCTTTCCTAATTCAAAATTCACAGCACTTTTAGAAGTAAAATTTCCTTTAATGTGTTTATTTTCCTATAAGCACTGCATAATCTATAAATAATTTCATTATTGTTCAACATCATATATTTTTGTCCATAATAATCCACTAGTTGGTGCTTAATAGTCTATCAAATAATGACTTAAACATAAGGTGCATATTCTAATTTTTATCTCCCTCCAAACACTGCTTTTCATATTTGTAATTAAAAAATAGAATAAAACCTATAAAGTCTTTGTAAAGATCCCTAATGCTGGAAGCTGATCAGCTGTCTGTCTCCTGATAGGTCTGTTACAAATGAGCACCAGCCAGATTAGTATTCTATAACAACCCTACAGGTGTTAATGCTTTGATTTCAAATTTACTTGTCAAACTGAGATTCATATTTTTTTCCTAAAACAAATGCAGTATCAATCTTATATGTTACCAAGTTATTAACTGAAATATTATTTGTTAAAATTTGCTATGCTGATGCTCACAAATTATATATCATTAGTTATGAAAGGTAGGTTTGAACATTGGTCTCATATGGGTCTACTCTGACAAGTTTCTAATTACATAATGATTTGCATTGATATCATATCATGAAAATACCAAAATTACCCAAAGGTAATTTGGTTCCAAGACTGAACCCCTACCATACACACACATACACATATACATTTATCCCCTCAAAATTTAGCTTCAAATCAAACTACACATTTAACTTATTCATATTGTAAGGTACAAACACACTATGTAAGCTATTTTGAAAAACTGGAATTAAAATTAGGGCACTTCTGGATTTAAGCAATATGATTTTTATTTGAAAAGTATAAAGAAAATATAAAATGCAAAACTGAGTAGTAGAAAGCTTTTTAGATAGCCCATGCTTTTATTTGTTTTTACTTATATAAATAAGATTAATAATAAAAATAATTTGAGTGCTTACTATGTCTTTAATTTTTGGCAGAAATATAAAAATTTTCTATTTTAACCTTAGGATATACATTTTTTCATTTTTGTGATTTTTAAAAAATATTTTCTAGTTGCCTACCACTGTGAAAATTAAAAGATGACAAGCGCTTTATAATTTTTATCTACTTTGATACATTCAAGAATACTAAGATACCATATTAAGGCTGCCATCAAAATGTATATTCTGAGTTAAGTCTTTTCTCAGTGTCTCTTACTGTGATCCTACTCCAAAGTCATACTCTTTCACCCAGACTACTTGATTGCCCTGAACTCATCTCCTATTTAAACTTTCAAACCAAGGTACTGTCTTAAATTTTGCAGTTAAATTGTATTAAGTAAAAACACTGCTGAAAATATTCCAAAAGCTTCGTATAACATTTAAAATAAACTTAAAATTATTTACATAAAATTTAATAATCATTCTACAGTTTTCCCTTCTTGTTTTTTCCCATTTGTTCAGTTCCAAACCAAAATACTTTTTTCATTCAGTAGCCCAAATTTTGTTCAAATTTGGAGTATTTTCTCTGCCTGCTTGATGTGGTATGAATGTTTGTGTGTGCCAAAGGTCATCTGTTGAAATTCTAAAAACCAAAGTGATGGCATGAACAGGTAGCACCTTTGGAAGTAATTAGTTCATGAGAGTGGAGCCCTCAAGAATGATATTAGTGACCTTATAAAAGACACCACCCAGCTGCCTCTCCTTTTTCCATGTGAGAACACAGCAGAAGGTCCCATCTTTGAATCAGAAAACACAGGTCCTCACCAGACAGCAAATCTGCCAATGACTTTGTTTGAATGCACCAACCTTTGGAACTATGAAAATTAAATTGCACTGTTTGTAAGCGACTCAGTATATGGTTTTGTTATAGCATGCCAAATGAACTAAGACATGGCTCTTTCTGGCCCAGACTTATTTTCAGAACTCTCCTCCATTTCTATTCATACAAGAGCCCCTCAGAAAGGCTTGATTATTCATCCATTTTAAAATACCTATGACCAATCTGGAACTCTGATTTATTTCTCTCAAGTGAACCCCCTTCTAACTGAACTTATATCATGTAACTCATTCAATTATGGTTATCTTTTATTTAACTAGAATGTAGTATGAGGACAAGTTTCTTTCCTTAGATCATAGCTCCATCTTTTCATTTCTAAAATAATGTTTTATTAATAATATGTAATTTATAAACACTTTCAATTAGTAGGAATGCTCTCTTGAAAACTAAAACAAAGTAAAGGGTTTAAGATTGGTGGGGAATATTTTAGAATAGTTTGATAAAGCATTTTTTGAAGAGATAACATTTGAATTAAAACTGTAATGAAATGTGGGAGAGAAACCTGCAGGTAAACTTGGGCCAAAATGAGCAATGTCTTAATCTCATTGGGCAGCAATGAAAAAATACCATAGACTGAGTGGCTTACTAACAGTAGAATTTATTTCTCACAGTTCTGGAGACTAGTAAGTCTCCCCCAAAAAAGCACTAACAGATATAATGTCTGGTGAGGGTCTTTATTTTCTGATTCAAAGGCAGTGCATTCTATTGTGTCTTCACATGTTTGAAGGGACAAGGCAGCTCTTTGAGCCTTTCAAAAGGCCACTAATTCCTTTTATAAGGGCTACACCCCTCATGAACAAATTCCTCCCAATGAAACCACCCCTTAATACCATGTTTTGATGAATAGGATTCTGATAAGTAAATTTGGGGATTCTGGACAATATTTACTGAATACATAAAAAGATTTACTTGATATGATCCATTCAACTGAATGTGCTTATCCACAAAAAGTTTAAAATTTCCTCCTAAGTATGCATTTAATTATGAGAATAAATGAAAAATATTAAAATATACCTCTGCTAACTTCTTCCTTGATTATAAGAATTAGATGAGATAGAATAGTGTGGTTCCAAATTCCTTTAAAATAGTTGAAGTTCAATTAATGCCTTTCTTTCTTTTTTGCTTCATAGTTAACTGAAAGTCTCATTAGCATCACAGTTCACATGTTTCATTTCTTTTTCTTTTCTTTACTTTTTTTTCTCATATAACAAGTATCCAAAGCAGTGAATTGATATTTAACAATCTTGAGTTGAAGGAAAGAGTTTCAAACTTTACTGGGACTAACTCAAGAGTAAACAGGATTGCTGCTAATTACAAGTCATAAATTAGCACTTTGAAAGTCTGTTTTCTTATCTCAAGCCACATATTTTGAATACTTCTTTTCAAGTGACTGTCTCTTAGGTGTTCAATGAAAAAGGACTCAAAATTAAAGCAGATTTCCTTGAAACCAAATCAGTAGGATATATATATCAAAAGATTCACTTTATATGTATTTCAGATTTATTAAAACCCATAGCTCAATCATTTGGTTAGCCTGAAACTTTAATGTGGTCTTAAAGTAATTATAGTGTGAAATCAAGTCTCAGATAATGAACAAGGTGTCAAGTTTACTCTGGGGCAATGACTATTTCATTTTCCAATTAAAAGTCTGTAACAGCTCCTTGAATGATTATATTGTATCTTTGTCTGATGCTCTGAAAAGTTTTATTTTAATTTAAAAGGCACATCTTTGACAATTTTGTTTGTATTGCAGATCAAAGGAGAATATTATTTAAAGATCATAAGATGATTTCAAAACAATAAATCTCATCAGTAAAATATATGTTAATACTCATTCATATCATAACATAATTGCATCTTTATATGGTGATTGAAAATTTTCAAGATGAACTCAAATTTATTTTCTTATTTTTATCTTACAATAACCCATTGACCAGGAAGGAATTATTACCTTCATTTTGAAATGAGAAATGGGGTTCCAAGGAAGACTCACAAAACATCACACTGTGAGCTATAACCCCAAGATTAGGAGAAGGGGACAGGGAACTCTATCCAGGAGCCAGAGAATTGAAAGGGCAGCTTCTTTAGTCCTTTGTAGGAAGTTAGGATGTTGGGGAATGGAGTCTGATCTAGACATCTGGGAGCTCTAGTACTTCCCTGCTTCTCAAAAAAAGCTACACTGTTTTGTGCAGTCCTCAAGGTAAGCCCATAGAAGTCATTTCCTATTTTAAGGCATCTACTTCTTTAATCTATGTAGATGGCCATATCAATGTATCACCTTACTTATTAGATTGCAAGTCCCTTGAAGTGTTCTATAAATATCTACTTCCCCTAAATCAAATGCTGCCTAGTAGGTATTCAACAAATGGATGAATGAATGAATGAATGAATGAATGAGATGCCAGTCATAAGAGGAAGTGATTGAAAGGAAACATTAAAGACTGGTCATTCTCTAACTTTCAGTTCATCCCTCCAATCAAATACAAATCATTCAAGGCTGAGTCCAGTGTATTTATTTCTTTAATGTATATTTATAAAAGAATTAGAATCTCTGAGTCATACACAAAAGTAATTAATATATTAATGTTTTGAGTAGGATTCTTTCACTTGTTTCATTGAGAAAAGTACATGCTTGAACAATGTGTTTGAAGTACAACTTGCTGTTCTATTCTATTCTCTTTAGATATGACCTGAAAGACATATTGAAGAACTAATCAATTAAAAGTAACAATATTCAACAACTTAGACAAATATTAAAAGTATACTTTGAATTAAATTTTGGTAAAGCATTTCCTATCATCTGAATGTTTGCATAACCCTATCAATATACTGAAATCCAACACTCCAAGGTGACAATATCAAGAGGTAAGGCCTTTGAGAGAGGATTAGTGCCATTATAAAAAAAAGAGCACAGAGAGCCATCTAGGGAGCAGGCCTCACCAGACACTAAATCTGCCAGGGCCTTGATTCTGGATTTACCAACCTCCATTGAATCCCTGCTGTATACAAGTTACCTAATTTATCAGATTCTGTTGAAGCAGCCTGAATGGACTGAAACAATAATATTTAGAGTCCATCATATATTCTTTACTATATGTAATAAAATTTTAAATAAGTGCGAGGAAGAAATGCTCAAAGATTTCAGGATATTAACAATTTCAGTGCAGTAAAAAGGGAAGTAGGATGAGAAAATAACAGGCTACTATCCGGGAGGGACATGACATCAGGGCTACGTATAATGTGTTTCCCCAAAAGATAATCATATCCATGCGTGCATGTAGTTGTTTGGTAAACTGCATGAGTGGATTTCCTCAAACTTCTTTAAGGTATTCCCTTTTTGCTTTTGATAATCTTCATAATTATTAAAATAGCTACATTAACTAATACAAAACTATTTTGGCAAGATGATATAAATAGTGACATGTCTATGCCCTATTAACTATTTTTTTCCTAAAAAATACTTGACAAAGTATAAAAATAATAATAAAGCAAGTATTGTCTCCAACATATAAGTAAGATAGGCCTACCACTCATACAATACATTAGGTATCTGAAAGAAATTTTGATAAATTATGTCCAAGGAATCTTTTAGTAATAGTAAAAGGTAAAAATGAATAATAGTAATCAAAAACACTCAGAGAGACCGTTGGTGGGCTTTCTGAAGTGCAAAAGATTGTGAAGAAAGCCTCTTGACATTAAAAGTTGCAAAAACACCACTTAGGATTTTAAGAAACTCTCTACTTCAAAAATTGACTTCCTGCAGGAAACTTTTGTTTTATTCCCAATATTATTCAAGAGAACACTGTATCAATAAAAAGTAAGAAAAGTTTTCTAGAAAGGTAATACATTAAAACAAAGATCTCAGGAAAATGGAAAACAAGTTTGTATAATTTAGAATCAGAGTGAAAGAGCTTTCGACTTTAAAGAATTAATATTGCATTTCTTTAGATGGTGATGTTTCAAATGATTTTTAAAAATCTTCTTTGTTCTCTGTGTTTTCATGATATTTTGTAGTAAAAATTATATTCATAGAGTGAGACAAAATGATTTTTTACTGGAAGCCTTTTTCTCACAAAATTATTCTAAATATTTATTGAGATCGTGTCCATAAAAACCACTTACCAGACAAGAGATATCTATTAAGAACAATAATGAAGAGCAATAAAAATTTAGACTATGTGTTTAGAGACCTGAGTTCAAATCCAGATTGTACATCTTTCTAACAGTGTGACCTTGAGCTACTAATTTAATCTCTCTCAACTTAATTGCTTCAATACTAAATTGAGTATAACAACAGAATGAGCCTCATAGAATTTGATGAAGATTAAATAAGCTAATTCTCTTTGAACAGTGCTTGACCCAGCTGAAGTGCTTAATAATCAGTAACTACTAGTTTCTTTCACGTGATGTAAAGAGATAAATGGACACAAATAAACCAAACCAAAACAAGAACTCCCCAGTAAAAAAGTCATTTTAAATTATTCTGTGACATTAAAGTTATCATAAATCATGTAAAATTGGTAAACCCTATCATAAATGAAATGGGAATAATTTAAGCTCACTTCAATTTAAGCGTCTATCCACTTTAGATCATTTCCTGTGTAATGTTCCTTTTACTTCTAGTCATTAGATGTGTTCATTTACATAAGCACTATTCCTCTCAAAGATCATATGGATGAACACAAACATTTTGAAGGCAAAAGCTTGTTACAGTTGATTATTTTGTCGTCACGTGAAATAGAATTGCTCAAGTGGAAAATTTAAGTTATGTGTATAGTAAGTTCCTATTTGCTTGCATACAGCACTAGAAAGCTATTTATATTAAAACAAACATGATCCCTTCATAGATAGATATTTTGCACATAAATGCACAATGCACACATTTATAAGTGAAGAGATGTATGGTGGTGGATATTGGATCTATTACTAATGAACTATAAGTCAAGTTTTGTGATGGAAGAACTAGTTGAGAAATTGGTATTTTCCTAAAGGAAAAAAAATGCACATTTTTGTTGTTATATCTGTTCATGTTTGAATTTTCCATTTGAAGCATCAAGACCAGGAAACATATCAACTGTGTGTAACTGAAACATATGCATAGAAATAATGCAACATGGGATGTATTATGTTATTTGTTTACTCAATGATACTATATTTTTTAATGTGGTGTTCAGCCTACTGAACAGATTTCATGAAGTGCTATGTAATGTCATATATTAGCTGCTATGGTTTGGATCCAAAGTTCTCTAAAGGCTCCTGTGTTGAAGGCTTGGTCCATGATGCAGCAATGTTCAAAGGTGGGGCTTTTGGGGAGTGACAGGACCTTGAAGACTTTGACTTCATCAGTGGATGGGTAATTTGATGGCATTATGGGAAGGTGGTGGAATCTTAGGAAGTGGAGTGTAGTTGGAGGAAACAGGTCTCTGGGTGGTGTGCCTAGGAAGGGCATTTTTGGTCTCCAGCCCCTTTCTTCTATCTCTTTGCTTTCTGATAGCCAAATTCAGCTTTCCTCCACCACGCCCTTCCATAGTGATATTTGTGTTTCGGAACCTGCTGATCACAATCTGCAGTTCATGAAACTGTGAGCTAAAATCAACTTTTTCTTCTTTAAGTTGCTTAGTCAAGTAGTTTGGTCACTGGGATGAGAAATTAACACATTAATTATTTAAGATTCAAGTGTGTCCTTGTGTTCAAAGGGCTCCCATCTAAGAGGAATGCTACTCAGTAGAATCCCTTATAGAATGAGTGAACATTCATTGTTTATTATGGAACAAACACTTGCTGAACACCAATAGATGGTAAGATCTAGAAGTCATAAATATAGTATAAACAATATTTAATATTTTCTTCAAAAATTCTTCCATTATAAATTAATTGTATCTCTCCTATTTTCTTAATTAAAGACCTAATAATAAGCCAGATAACCCAAGTCTTACTGAAGAAATGGGGGAAGAGTACAAAACTATTCTTATATCTAAGTTGTGAACAGAGAAAAATTAGAGCTTAAATTTTTTCTCCACCAGAAAAAAATTATAAAGCTATAATAGAGTTTGTATTGACAAAGAAGGAAGTCTGGGATTCTAATTTTTCCCAAGCCATGGAATGAGGTTCTTTCATGTAACTGGAGCCCACTTAGTTAACTCTTTTGCTCCATTAGCTGAATCCCAAGATATTTAGTTAGATGCTGATCAAATAATCTACCTAAAGTTGCAACTGAAGTTGCAAGTTAACTTAAATAACACTTGGTACAGTAATATGCATATTGTGACATTAAGCAGCATTAGAATTCTAATGCATTGTAAACTGCCACTGAAAAATTTTGTCAATCTATTATTCTAACCATGTGATCATTTCTTCTTATCTTTAATAACTTGTGTCTCTCACTGGTCAGCAAAATGCAGAGTATTAATACAGTGATGGAAAATACCAAAGTACTTCCACTCTTACCGCTTCTATTACTATCACTGTTACATGTTCCTAAGTCCCTACTACTGTCAGCTTCTGATGTATGCAATTATATTACTTACAATGTATAATTTTGTTTTTTAAACAAATCAGAAAGGTTAACATATAAGTTGTACAAGAACAAATGTATAATATGTAAATGGATTAACAATAATGAAGAATGAATAATTTTTCAAAATCAGGGAATATGAACAAATAAGACTTTTGGTTGAAAAATGAATTTATAATACAGGTATAATTATTTGAATTTATGTGACGACATTATGTAATTCAGATTATCAAGATTTATAGTGAAAATCAATGTGACTGAATTGCTATAGAAGCCATTAAACTGTGAATATCCTTTGCTAACAATATAAAAAAATTGTAGAGTTAATTCATTTTCCTTTAGCATAGACAAATAAACCTGTCATTAGTTTATTATTCTATTGTAAAACAAGGAAAATAGCCACGTTTCCTTATTGGAGATACCAGAGAGGCATTGCATAATATGTAGTATTATTCTGTTTTATTTTGTTCATTTTAATACTGTTTTTATTCAATTCTATCTGTTGCAGGAATAGAATTGTTTTACATATTGCAAGTTATAGTTTGAGATAAAATTAGAGTTGATGTCTTTATTTTTTTCCCATCTCACAATACTCACGTTGCTATCTTTTAATAAGAAACAATTTAGTTAAATTATTTTCCATGCAAGCTACTGATTGTATTCTAAAAAGAAAATAGGAAAGAAGGGGTAGGCAAGAATTCACTTCTGTTATTATTTCTTCCATCATTTCAATTTCTAAATTCAATTACCACAGTAATGAATCCATGCAAGTTTATATAATAATGAAACATGGTTTCCTCTCAAGATTACATTGACTATTATAAAAACTATTTATTAAAATATGGGAAAATATAGATAATCTTATATGTGCTTGTTACTAATTATTTTATAAATATAGACTGAATATTGTTCTCAATTAAAAGGTATTCTGGGAGAGTAGCTCAGTGGCAGAGTGCTTTCCCAGCATGAGTGAAGCCCTCACTTCAATCTTGAGCAGTCACACACACACATGCACATAAAGAACTCAAAATATTTACTCACTGTTATAAATTACTATTTATTTTAAACATATAGGCAGAAATATCTTCATATTTCCTATTACTTCAATAATTTTCAACATTTCCTTATTCTTTCTTTTTCTGAAATTCCCAAAGAACACAGTTGCAACACCATCTCATTTTTTTTTTCTTTTGGGAATATTTAGCATAAAAATAAATTTACTATGGTGACAAGATGGTGTGGATACCGAAAACAATTCACACCTCTCCAGAGTTGGCCCTAGCATTAGCATCATTAGAGTAACAGTCCTGCTGGCATTTCTTGTATCATAAATCTGTATAATTCAAATCCAACATGTTTTTATAAGAACAGACATGGAGTAAAAGGTATGAGTATTTTTTTATGAGAAAACATGTCCTTTGAAATAAGTAATAGCAACTGTGTATATATGTATTGAATGAATGAGTAAATGCTTGAGAGAAATAGCACATGTGCATTATATTCTAATTAGTGTTCTAGCAAATTACCACTAAATGAGTTCCTCAACAAGAGATTTATTGTCCTACATTTATTGTGGTCAGAAGTCTAAAATGCGAGACAGTGGCATAACTCAGGATGTCAGCACATCTCTGATTTTTCTAGAGTTTCTACAGGAGAGCCCTCGTTTGTTTGCCTTTGCAAGCATCAGAAGCCCCTTGAGTTCCTTTGTTCATGGCCCTATTCTGCTTTGGTGCCAGCAATGCCAGTCCTCCTCATACTCCATCTCCCTGATTCTCTTTTCTATTTCCTCTTCCACTCCTAAGGAGTCTTGTAATTACATTAGGCCCACTGGGATACTCCAGAATGATCTCTTTATTTTAAGAGATCCCTTTATATTAAGATCAGCAAACTTAATTCCATCTGGAATGTTAATTCGCTCTTTTGCCATGTTACTTAACATGTCCACAAATACAAGATATAAGACATAGAAATTTTGAAAGATGGGAGTGATTTTACTGCCTATCACACCATGTTACTAAATAACTAAAACGAACAGAGACTATGTCAGGAACAGTTTTTAGATGATAAAGAATTTAGATTATATCTTAAATGGGAATAAGTTTAGCAATTTAAGCAGGAGAAGCATTATTATGATATGGATATGAGGTGTCCCCTAAAAGCTCATATGGGAGACAATGCAAGATAGTTTTAGAGGGGAAATGATTGGGTTATGACAGACTGAACCTAATCTGTGTATTCGTCCACTTGAATGGATTAACTGATTGCTAATATTAGGCAGGTAGGATAAGACTGGAGGATGTGGTCAATATGAGCACACCTTGGGGTTTATGTTTTGTTCCTGGTGAATAAGAGTTCTCTTTGCTTCCTGGTGCCATGTTCTGAAATGCTTTCCGCTGCCACACCCTTCTGCCTCACCTCAAGCCCAGAACACTGGAGTTGGCTGTAAAAGAACTGAATCCTCTGAAACCACCAGCACCAAATAAACTCCCCCCTCCTCTAAAATTATATTTGTCAGTTATTTTGGCCATAGTGATGAAATAGCTGACTAAAACAAGCATCACTTCTTTTTCAAAGATCCCTCTTACCATATACGAATTAGTAAATGGGTTGAAGTGAATTTGTTGTTAAATTCTATGAAGACATGAGAACAAGAAAAATTAACAGAACATAGACCTAACATTAAAGTGTTTAAATCAAATTTTGTGTTCTCACTTAACAAGCTCTATAACCTAGGAATATTCTGTTCCAGTTTCCTCACAGATGAATTAAGGATAATAGTAGTAGTGTTATGGTTTGGATGTAAGTTGTCTTCCCAAACTCACATGTGAGACAATGAAAGAAGGTTCAGGGGAGAAATGATTGAGCTGTGAGAGTCTTAACCTAATCAGTAACTTAATCCTCTGATAGGGATGAATTAGGTGGTAACTGAAGTGGTAGGGTGTGGCTGGAGGAGGTGGAAATTAGGGCATGGTTTGATGTACATATTTTGTATCTGGCAAGCAGAGATCTCTCTCTCTGTTTCTTGATGACTATGATGTGAGCTGCTTCCTTCCTCCACCCTCTCCGGGCCATGGTGTTCAGTCTCACCTGCAGCACCAAGGAAGGAAGCCGGCCTGCTGTGGACTAAGTAACCTCTAAAACTGTGAGCCCTCAAATAAACTCTTCCTCCTCTATAATTGGGCTGGTGGGGTCCCTTAGTCACAGCAGTGAGACAGCTGACTAGAACAAATAGTTAATATACAGATCTTTGTTGTTGTCGATTTAACTGTTTTTTTTTTTCAATAAAACGATGACACTATGTGTAAATAACCTGAAATGATAGTGACACATTTCTTAAGAAGTAACAATACCTTTGCTTGTGTATGGTGAATTCAAGATACTTGCGGGAAATGTAAGTATAAATGATGAGAAGTTGAGAGATGCATGTAACTTCATTTGCTAAAAAGCAGATCTGAGTTAGAAGGGAATCAATAGGTGTTAGCCTATGCAATGCTGACTAACTTCATATGGAAGATGCTGTAGATTGAAATATACACTAGTATTGTTGATATACACAAAAATAAAGGAATAAAAATTGCCAATGGAAATATGAAATGTTATAAATTGACAGTTAAAACATTTTTGATATTAAAATGTGAAGAGAATTTGCAGCTTAGAGTAAATATAAAAATGTTGGCATTTTCCACGAATTGTGAGAAGATTACATCATCAAGGTGAGTGCAAGAGTGAAAGTGAAGACTTTGGGGGATAAATGACACAATGGTTAGAGGCAGAGGAAAGGAAACAAGGAAATAGAGGTCTCGTTACAGTCAAATCCTCTGTTAAGCCTGGCTGTTAACCTGAAACCTGGAAGAATGTGTGTTGTCTCATGAATCTTCCTTTTTTAGTGACAAGAGCAAGCAGAACATGTGTAAATGCTGAAAAACAATTAAAAGCATGGGGCAGGGAGGATTTAATTACATTTTTAAAAGGAATAATAACAAATTAAACAATACCTGCAAGAGGCCAGTTATGTGGACAGAAATGAGTGTTTTTCAGGAAATTTGGGAGTCATTTCTCCCTGACCAGTGGAAAGGTAATAATTCTGCCATGTAAGCAAGAGGAAAAGGGTTGTGTAAAGATGCTGAAATGTGAAGGTGGTGGGAGGATGAGGGAGATCAACTGGAAAACATGAGAGAACATAGTATGAAAAAATCATTGTGTCAAGGAATAGATAAATGAATTCAAGGAATGGATGCATGAATTCAATACAAAAAATGTCTAAGCACAGAGAAGTAAAATAGAAAATTCCCATTAATATAGTGATAAAATTACTGTATTCAGATATTATAAAGATTAAATTAAATTTTAGGTCTGGCATGTGATAAGAGCAATCATTACTAATCTTGCCATGTAAAAATTTCTGGATTATAAAATATTGTTCAGTGGCATTAATCTTCTTTAATGCAAAAAAGGCTTTATTTAGAATTAATATTTAGAAAGTAGAGAAAATAGCAATGGTTTTAGGAAATTTCTGTCAGTTAAAGATGATGCTGGATAATAAGATTCAAGTTGGGCAAGTCAAGATCACTGGCAGGATTGTGTGTATCACTTGCCTGATGTTTATAGACATGAATACACCCAGGCTAATAGGAATCTGGCTGAACATGGAAACTGAGACTCATGTGCTAAAAGCATAATAAATCACAAACTACCCAAAGAATAACAAGAGATCACAACACTAAAGTTGTATGTGCAATTAATTATATGTCAGAAGATCCAAAGGAGTCAACAGATTAATCCAAACTTACAGGACCAATAGCTATTGAACAGAAGCATGCACACTCTCATAGGTTAGCAACATTTAACATCTATTTTGGATTTTAGTGCCCATAAGAAGGAAGAAAAGGGAATCATCATGTGGGATTTCATGCTTACTCATGCATAGTTTTGTATTGTGGATTTATTTCTTCAGGTAACCATCCTGTTTATGCAACTTGGTCACTGAGCTAGTCCTAGGAATGCTGGACAGAGAAGAGAGAAAAAGAGAGAGAGAGAAAGAGTGAATGTATACATATAAATGTACACATGGGACATTTATTTCTCTGTGTTCCTATCTCTCCATAGCTCCCAATCAATCTTTGTGTCACACACACACACACACACACACACACACACACAGTATGAACACTGAAACATGATGATGAACTGGAAGTGAGTAAATTATAATTGAAATGAGTTACACATTACCTCTAACTGTAAGCACAAAATACACCTATATTTATCCATTGTAAGTAAGCTAATTTGAAATTAATATTCTATTGAAGTTGATTTATTTTTTCTGAAAATATTAAGGGCCATTCTTCCAGTGATATTAAACTCCAAGGAACATCCCAACACAAATAAGTGAAAAATCGAGAAGTTTATGTGAAAGAATTGAAAATAGAGAAGCTATCGGTATAATATACAGAAGATTTCTTCCGTCTCCGAGGGGCAGAGGAGGAAACAATGAAACAGAATCAATAGCAGCCTTTAAAGAACATGGCTACCAAAACAGTTGCTTCTCTGAATCTTCTTTCTGCATCTCTTTACAGGAAGGCTTTTTTAAAAACATTTTTCCAAATATTTTACCTTACTAAAATATTTATTGACTAAAATGTCCAAAGAGATAACTATATCTCACTTCAGCGCCTCTCCACAATCTAGCAATTCACCTCTACAATGTGTTAAGATGCTTGTGTCCTATCCTTTTGCCCACACATCTCCTGCTTGCCAGAATATTTTTTCCACCCCTATCACAACCCTGATTTTTAAAATTTCATCAAGTGTCATTACTAACCTGTTTTCTTCAGCCACATATCACTCTGTACACCAGAAGTACTTCATCCAAATGCATACAAAAGCATTTCTCTCTAGCATACTAGGAATAATATTTTTACTAGAATGTCAAAAGCACATCTTTCATTGTCCATGGACTCCATTCAGATTATAAACAGATGCTGAAAATCAAGGACTTAATTTGTACAAATACTTTTTTATAAAATGTCAACAGTGCAAGACTCAAGCCCTTACTTCCGTCTCTCATTCATAAATCAGTTTGGATTTTCGTAAAACCAATTTATTTTCAAAGTTGAAGAAGGTAGTGATCATATTTTGTCATTCTTGTCATATTGCTTTACTAATATTGCCAAATATTTCAGAGAGAAAGAAAAATTCTATTCATGAGCTGGGTTTAAAAATCAATAGGCCCCATCTTTTGAACTTTACCATGTTCATAATTTCTGACAGTCATAGCGAAAAAGAGTGGCAGACTACACTGCTATCAGTAACTCCTGTTTAGAGGTTATATAAGCAAAACAAAGTCAATGCAAAGTATGCTCTGCTCCCAAAGGGGGTTTTAAAAGTCCAGAAACAAGGTTTGCAATGCACATTGAAGAATCCAATCATTCTGACACTACAATAGGGGTTCTTGAAAGTAAAATGTACAAGATAGATCTACATATGAAGGCCTCGATCCATTTATAGACTGGGACAGTCCATTTACATTTTATTTAAAAGTATGTAGGGCCAATTGAAACAAGTTACATTTGACAGAAGAATGGATTTATGCAGCAATTCAGAGAACTGCAGAAGCAGGTTTTTATCCTGTTTGACCTAGTGTGAACCAATGCTTTCCCCTTAGACATTCTGATTTGAATTCTCATTAAGACATGTAAAACATCACACTTTTAACATCCTATGCATTCTAGAAATAAAGGCTATTAAATTTCAGCATCCATGGAAAGCCTATAATTTATGTCCTCGATGATGAGTCTTCAGATGGCTTTAAAACTGATTACATTTACATTTTTTTGATTTAATCAGTTGTTAGCATTACAGAATGATAGTGCCATGTTGTATGTGAGCAAAGCTAATCTTTCTGTCTTATGAAAAATAAAAGTAGTATTGGAAAGTGTCCCTGGTTATCTCTGCTTCTGTGTTAGTGTAAATACCTGAAAGTTCATACCATTTATTCTGAAACTTGCATTACATTTTAGTCTTAAATGCAGTATAATGACCATCAGCTTCCAGTTCATCAACACTCTCTTTATAAAGTACTTGTGATCTACTGTTCAAAATCGGGTGGCACAGAACATTTACAAGTCTTATTTATCATTTTGTGATATGGTAACGCAAAAGAGTGGATTTGTGTTTTGAGGAGTTGATTGTGTAACACCTAAATAATATAAATATTCCCTCAATTTGTGGTAAAGGTATGATGGAGATGCATATTTGGAGATATATTTGTGGGATAATTTAACTTAGTACTACATATCAGTCAGTATTTGAGATAATAAAAAGGCAGCTTTGATAAGATTAATTAACTGCAACTTGAAATAATTGGTCTTTCAGAGTCTGTTGGTCATTAGTTAATTCGATTTAATAATTTAATCATGAATATTTATTAAATGTATATCACTTGAAATAAATAATAAAAATTAAATTCTAATAGTTTTGTAAAAGATGGCAGAGAAAAGGCATGATCTCTAATTTTAAAAAGTTTAACTGTAGTAGAAAAGATGCACAATGTATATAATATATAAATTACCAGATATCAAAGCGCTTACCCACTAATATTATTCAACAATGTATTTTTGGATTGGGAGTTGTTCTGTGTCAGTACTATTCTAGGCTCCTTTCTGTAAGGTTCTAAAGTCTAGAAGGGTAACACAGTCAATAAACAGGAAGGGAAGTAATCGAATGACTTCATTTCATAAAGTGAGAAGTTCAATGCACAATGAAATCAGATGATAGGAAAGACTGACCTTTGCAGGTGTAGGTAGAGATGGACATGAATACATGGCCTCTAAACTCATGAGCTTCCTAAAGAAAGACATTTGTCCTAGTCATAACCACCTCCTCAAAAAACCTGAATATAGAAAAGCAACTTTAATTTATATTCTTTTCTTCTTTGGTACTGGGGATTGAACCCATGAACCTTTAACCACTGAGCTATATCTGGAGTCCTTTTAATGAGCCAGAGTCTCACTAAGTTGCTTAGGGCCTTACTAAATTGTTCAGGCTAGAGTTGAATTTTTACTCCTCTTGTCTTAGCCTCCAGAGTTGCTGGGATTACAGACATGTACCACTGTGTGCAGATGAATTACATAGTACTAGTTATTTTAAATTGTTTTGTGCTGTCATATCCCAAATATCTAGAAGAGTATCTGGAAGATTGTAGTTTCATTTGTTGAATTAATGAATTTACATTTTCTAAATTAGTGAACAATCAGATATGGGAAAAAACTCATACATCTAGGAAGCAGAGAAGGTAATATTCAAGCTGTAAATTTTATAAATTATACTCAATTATGTATCTTATTAAAAGTAGTAGTTGTATGAGCTGGAGATATAGCTCACTTGGTAGAGTGCTTGCCTCATATGCATAAGGCTCTGGATTCAATCCCCAGTACCACACACAAAGTAATTACATTAATGATTTGCAAACCAAATTTTAATTTTATATTGATTTCACATTTAATTTATGATATTTAAATTCATACTTGTATACTTTTTGCTTTAGTTATAATGAATTATGCACAGGACGTCAAATACAATTTTATTATTACTATTTAGTAAATTCAGCTTTCTTTCTTTTCCCCCACAAATATATCTAGTTTGGGGAAAAAAATTTCACCAAAGTAAGTAGTTTATTAACTAAATGATAGATATTATTCAAATCTTAAATTGTAAATAATAGCCTGAGACTGGAGTTGGGAATATGAATAAATAGCATACATGGAATACAAAATTTATAATTGATGATGTTAGTGAACATTATAAGTCAGTTTAAGGTTAACAATTGCACCCTTATAGTATTACACTGAACCAAGTCTAAAAATACAGAAACATATAGATGTTAATCCAGAAAACAAAAACAAGAGACTTCTGAAATTTGATTATTACCACACATACAGAATCAATAGGGAGTTTAAGAGTAGTTGGCATTAAAGAACAATTAGAGGCTTTTGAATTAATACATTTTTAGCATATTTTGGAAATCAACAGAAAAGTTTTAAAATCATTTTGATTGCAGTTATGACATTACTCCCAAATTGGATTTTGTCAATAGAAGAGTGGAAAAAAGAAACAAACTTCAACTTTGTGGCCAAAATATTGATCATAGTTTTGCTGTCAGATGGATAGAGCCATCAATCAAACTAAGAAAATAAAAATAGAGCACAATTTTTGTTAGAAAATATCAGGTATAGTTTTGCTTAAAAATCAGTCATGATTATAGTTTTATAGGTCACTTAAATTGTTAACCACTACACAACTAATAAATTGTGTTGTATAATTTCAATCCTTTTATTGGCTAATTCGCCACATTCAGTCATATAATTCTACCTCTCAATTCCATCTGGGAGATTAAAATTTAGCTGATATTAGCATATAAGAACCTATTACAATGAATTGAGTTTAACCTACATATACTAAATACAAACTAATTTATTCCAAACAAGTGCACTAAAATGGGTGGATGCAGAGTGAATCAGAAACAATGCATTCCCTATTCTTCAAGAACACACGTGAAATAGAAGTAAAACACTTCCCAAGTCAAACTCACTGCTTCATGGAATACATGTGGACTTTTCTTATGGAGTGATTCATGTTTCTAAACATTTCAAAATGTTTTATAAACCAAAACACCTTGGGGAAAATAATTTCAGCAGAACGTTTTTTTTTTTTTTTAAATAATCTGGATAGTTTGTTTGTCTAGTCTTGCTAATTTGTAAGCATGCTAGAGTAGCAACCTCATTTTGTAAAAAATGCAAGAACTATAATTTTATACTCTCTGCTAAGCATAAATATGGTAAACGGAGTGCCATATGGCCCATCATTATAAAAGTTAGTATTTCCACTTGCTTTGTAAATCTCTTCAATTTTATGGAGCATAGAAAGAAAACTAATTGCTAACTGAGGTCACCACATTCTCTCTCTGAAACACTAAATATTCATGAGTTTACTATATATATTTTTTTTCAAGAGAAAAGTAAACTATTTGTAAAGGGAGGCTAATATGATGTAGTTATTATTACTTTCTCAGTTTTTTCCCCATGAAATGTGTGTTTACTGGACATCTAACAAAAAAATTGATTCTCTTTTCAGGAAAATTAGATGAATTTATTAAAAAGTACAATGATGAACCTTTTTAGTAATCCAATGTAAATTAGCTTTCACATAAATGAGGACTTTCAGAAAGCCAAACTTAAACTCTTTATTAAACTGTGCAAACTCATTTAGCTATGCAAGTATTACATTTTCTTGAATATTTCTTAAGCCAGCAATTAATTTTAATCATACAAATAACATTTATTTTGTAAGGTTATTTACTTTTTTATTAATTTTACCAGTATGTACTGATATGCATCACAATGAAGAAAATGTCATCACAGAAGTCTTTTACTTAATGCATTAAAATTGTTTCCATTGCTTATAAACCATTACTGATGATTTTGATTCTGAACATGGTTGCAATCAATATGATGCCAAAATATTTTAGAAAAGCTGTAACATAAATTTTAATTGATAAATAGAATAATTCTTCAGACTGTGATGGTAGTTGTGGTGATCACTTTGTGTGTGCATGTTTGCACGTGTGTGTCTTAAAACTGGCAATATACTACTACTTCACCTATAATTTAATGAGTAACTGATTATTACAAGAACTTATAAGAACTAATTATCTGCTTTTTAATAATGTTATTTTGAAAATGTAGCATGTTAAATAGCATAGGGATATTATAGTAGTTTACTTTTCATTGTTTTTATTTTGTTTCAAAAGGCTTTCATTTTATTTGTATCATTTTGTTTGAAAGAAAGTGTTTGTATTCATAGTCACCACCATCACACACATATCAATATAAAAGATAATGAAAATCCATACTCATGTTAATATTATTTCCAAGTTTTAGATCAGCTAACAACATACATGAAAAAAATTACATGAAAGGTAAGACCTTAAATAAATAAATAAAAATTTCTCACAAAATAAATACAAATTTCTGGCAATTTAGAACATTTTCCAGTACTACAGACTCATTAACAAAGTAATTGCTATAAGGGATTTTTTGTTCAAACTCTTAAGTGATTCGTTTTTCAAGTGTGGAATGCTTGATATACTAGTATCTTCTGCACTCTACTATAAATACTGCAATTAGCATTAGGAATAATTTTATGGAAAATTCCATCATTACTTGAAACCCTGTGTTAATTATTATAAATGAGAAAAAAACATAGGATTAGGTAGTGCAGACAAGGGTGTTCTGAGATTGATAGTGTTGGTAATTATCCTGAGAGTTGCCAGAATTGGTAAGTAGGCTTGTGTTTGTTAGGCTGGGAGCATTTCCACAAAATAACAAAAGAAAAAATGCTTTCTTCTGAATCATTAATTGAATGGCTTTTTTTAAATTAAATTTATTGGGGGAATTTGTTATTTCCAAATAAACTATATTCCGTTTCTCCTTTTCTTAAGATTAAATGAAATGCATCTAATTACTGTCAACAGATACCATCAATGTTTGCTCAACATATGAAACTTCACATTTCAATTTATCTTTTCCAATGAATTGCATTTGAGAATAAAACTTTGTGGATGAGGCCCTTCGAAAGAAATCTTGTACTACAGAAGGTTCAGTAATGCTCTTCAACAGTTATATTTACAGAAACAGGCCACCCATTTGTGCATGAATGCAGCACAATTTGTAAAGTGCCAGGAAATGTACTAAGGCTCAGAATACACAGGAAGGGCCAAAGGGCAGAAGAAGACACAGTGTGCCTGCCTGCATAAAGATTGCAATTTAGTGCACTAATCAGATAATCACAAAAAAATTAAAACAATTCTTCAATTGATACAAATGTCATGTAGGAACCTAAATAACACTATAAGAAGCCAGTAAGAAAAAATTATGACTGAAACCTATCAGACAATTTTAACAATTCTGCTGCAGATCCTCAAAATTTATTTTTCCATTGCTTTAATGAGAGTAAGTTCAAATAGTTCTTTGACTTCATGAACTTAGTTCATGATTTTCAAACCTGAAACACTAGTTTGAATTAGAATAACCAATTATGTGTATTTTAACAAGAAGCTATTTATATGTATTGGCCCAAAAGTCTGTCTCTAACAGTAATAATTTCTACATTATGATTTGAGAATAATAACAAAAATATATGCATAAAAGTGTATACATAATGTGTTTATGCCATTTATAACTCATTACATTGTGTCATTTAGCCTCATGTCTTAAACTCTGAAAGGCACCAAAAATTGGTTTTTGACTTATTAAAATCATGTTCCAGTATACTTCTTAAATCTAATATAACTTAATGAGAATAGAATTTAGTGAAACAGAAATAATAAATTATTTAAAAGCAAGAGCTATACTGAATAGAACCCTGAAAATCCCCTGAGGTGATTCATAGGATCCCAAAATAATGTATTTCTGCCAAATTGGAGAGGCTGGTTCATCACTTTTATATACATTACTAGTTCACAATTGTAATTTGCATTGTATATTTGAGTGCTGGTTGCTGAACAGCTAGCTAACAGCTGATGATAAAAATTTTAAAATTCAGGTGGCAGACAACATTTTTCCTGATTTTATGATAAAAAGGGAATTAAACAACTGCTTTATTATATAGTAATCACGTGGGCTATTTTAATTTTCTTTGAAAACTTGTATTGGATACTAAATTAGAACTTTATAGTGAGACTAGAGCAAATTCTAATGCTCAATGCATACCAGAAATAAAATTATTATTTAGAAATATAGCAATGTAATTTAAGAATTAAGAATAGGAAGCAAAAATATATTGTGAGCTCCAGAAAGTATAATACACAAAGTATAATACACCTCAGAACATCTCTACCCATATAAGTGGGATAAATCTTTAGTAATTATTATATTTTATCACATATAAGCCTAGTAGCATTCTAGAAATGTAAATTTTATTTTAGGTTAAAATATTTATGTTAGAATAAAATATTAATTGTTAATAAGACAAATTGCATGCTATAATTCTACTTCTTTCATTAAACTTCTATTTGATTTTAAGGACAAATATAATAAGATTCCAATGCATAGGACAAATTAAACAATGCTGCTATTATATGAAAATAAATTCGATTTTAATTTTCATAATCCATTAAGACTCATTTTGAAATAATACATGTCTCAGTCACAATTATCTAATTACAATTTTTATAAATTTATATGATCTTTCTGGAAAATAAATTAGCAGTATATATATCAAGAATTCAAAACGATTTATAATTCTAATGCAGTAATTCTATTTCTACTAATTATTTCTATGTAAATATTATCAAATATTTATGTACAAACACCTTAATAAAAATGTTATATTTGTATTATATAAATTACAGAACAAGAACAAGTTTTGACCATGCTTGTGCCACTAAACTTTATTATAAGATTGGATAAATATATACACAATGTCACTATTGTTTTTAATTTTCATTTATTTCAACATGCTTCAATATTAAGTTGTCATAGCAGTTGTTCTCTGAATTTTGAATTTTTTATCATTGTTTCCCATGTATTCATTATTATATGTTATATTACATAGTTCCATATATCTAAAACTTCAAAATTAAATTTATCAACATATTTTTATTGATTAAAGTTTTTATTACAGAAATAAGCCTGTGTTAAGTGATGTCTACACTTGAATTGCAAAGAAAATATTGCATATACCTATAAAATTTATAAATTAAATGTGTATACTCTTAGGTTTTTAATTGACACATAGTAATTGCACATATTGGGTGCAGTGTGAAGTCTTTTTAATGTAATGAACAGATTAGGGCAACAGGCATATCTATTTTCTAAATATATGTACACTTGTTCCAAGTTTAATATCATTTATAACAGATTCTATTATATTTAGCATGTATAATTTGTAAAACATGTATATTAATATTTAAGTATTCTTACATAATCTCAAATTCTTTTTAAATTTATTTATTTGTACTAATTAGTTATACATGATATTAGAATGTATTTTTTACATATTATACATATATGGAGTATAACTTCTCATTTTTCTGGTTGTACATGGTGTAGAATTACATTGTCATACAATCATATATACATATGGGATGTTAGTGTCCTATTCATTCTACCATCTTTCTATTTCCATTCTCTCCCTTTTATACTCATTCCAATTCTTCTAACCCAAAGTACCTCTATTTTTCCTTACCCTTCCAACCTTTATTGTGAATCAGCATCCACATATTGCAGAAAACATTTGGCCTTTGATTGTATGGAATTGACTTATTTCACTTAGCATAATATTCTCCACCCATCAATTTATCAGCAAATGCCATAATTTTATTCTTCTTTAAGGCTGAGTAATATTCCATTGTGAATATATATACCACAGTTTCTTTATTCATTTATATGTTGTGATACCTAAGTTGGTTCCATAGTTTAGCTATTGTGAATTTAGCTGCTATAAACATCAATGTTGCTGAGTCACTGTAGTATGTGATTTTAAGTCCATGTATCCCACTCCTGGGATACATGGGTCAAATGGTGGTTCCATTCCAAGTTTTCTAAGGAATCTCCATACTGCTTTCCATAGTAGTTGCATCAATTTGCAGTCCCACCAGTGTATTTCTTGATAATTGAAATCTCAATATAGTTTTGATTTGCATTTCTCAAATTTCTAGTTATGTCACATTTTTTTTTCATGTATTTGTTGATCAATTGTATTTCATCTTCTGTGAAGTGTCTCTTCAGTTCCTTAGCCCATTTATTGATTGAGTTATTTCTCTTTGTTGTTGCTGTTTCATTTGTTTGATTGTTTGTTTGTTTTGTGTGTGTGTGTGTTAACTTTTTTGAGTTCTTTTTATATCCTGGAGATTAGTGATCTGTCTGAGGTGCATGTGATCAAGATTTTCTCCCATTCTGTAGGCTCTCTCTTCATGTTATTGTTTCTTTTCCTGTGAAGAAACATTTTAGTTTGATTCCATCTCTTTGACTGATTCTTGATTTTACTTCTTGAGCTTTAGAATCCTTGCTAAGGAAATCAGCTCCTAGCCAACATGGTAGACATTTGAGCCTACTTTTTCTTCTATTAGGCACAGTGTCTATATGCTAGTGTTTAAGTCCTTATGCACTTTAAGTTGACTTTTGTACAGGGTAAGAGAAGTTTAATTTCATTTTGCTAAATATGGATTCCAGTTTTCCTGGTACCATTTGTTAAATATGCTATCTTTTCTCCAATGTATATTTTTTGCACCTTTGTCTAGTATGAGATAACTACATTTATGTGGGTTTGTCTCTGTGTCTTCTATTCTGTACCATTGGTCTATGTGTCTGTTTTGGTGTCAATACTGTGTCATTTTGGTTACTGTGGTTCTGTATTATAATTTTGGTCCGGTATTATGATGCCTCCTGCTACACTTTTCTTGTTAAGATTTGCTTTGTCTATTCCAGGCCTCTTATTTTTCCACATATTTTCATGACTTATTTTTCTATTTGTATGAAGAATTTCATTGGAATTTTAATAGGGATTGCATTAAATCTGTATAACACTTTTGGTAGTATGGCCATTTTGACAGTGTTAATTCTGCCTAAGAGCATAGGAGATCTATTTCTTCCTTTAGTGTTCTATAGTTTTCATTATTGAGATATTTTATGTTTTTCATTAGATTGATTCCCAAATATTTTATTTTTGAGGCTATTATGAATGGGGTAATTTTTATAATTTTTTGTTCAGTAGATTCATTAATGATGTATAGAAATGCAATTGCATATGGGTGTTAATTTTATATCATGCTAACTTGCTGAATTCATTTATTAGTTCTAAAAGTTTTCTGGTGGAATTTCTTGGATCTTCTAAATATATAATCATGTCATCAGCAAATAGTGATAGTTTGAGTTCTTCTTTTCCTATTTGATTTTTCTTTAACATTTTTCTTCTCTCTAATGCTCTGGCTAATTCCAAGGATGATAACAGACAGTACAAAATGCAGAAGGAAATCAGAAACTTTTTTGAAACTTTATATACACTAAAATAGAAAATATTGTAGATATTGACAAATTTCTAGAGATACATGGGTTGCCCCAATTGAATCTTGAGGACATACACAATTTAAACAGAACAATTTCAAGCAAGGAAATAGAAGACATCATCAAAAGCCTACAAGTTAAGAAAAGCCCAGGATCAGACAGATTCTCAATTGAGTTTTTCAGTTAATTCTTCAATTAACACCAATACTCCTCAAATTATACCATGAAATGGGAAAATACAAAATCCTTCCAAACTTGTTCTGTGAAGCTAGTATCACCCTGATATGGCAATCAGACAAAGACACATCAAGAAAAGAAAACTTCAGACCAATATCCTTGATGAACATAAATGCAAAAATTCTCAATAAAATTCTGAAAATTTTTATACAAAAACATATTAAAAGGATAGTGCACCACATTCAAGTGGGTTCATCACAGGGTTGCAAGGTTGGTTCAACATATGGAAATTAATAGATGTAACTCATCACATCAATAGACAAACATAAGAATCATATGATAATCTCAATAGACATCGAAAAAGAATAAGACTTTAAAATATAGCACCCCTTCATGCTCAAAACGAGGGATAATAGGAACATACCTCAACATTATAAAAGTTATATATGCTAAACCCAAGGCCAACATCATTCCAAATGGGGGAAAAATTGAAAGCATTCCAGTAAGAACTGGAACATTCAGGCAAGTGTAGCCTCTTTCACCAATCTCAAAATCTAAATAGTGTTTTTAATTTTTTTTAGTTTTACAATGCTTTAAATTTTAACAACAAATATATGCATAATTGCTATATTTAAACACAAAATTTAATGTAATTAACATTTTTCTCAAATAGTTAAATAAAAACTCTAGTACTTCAATTTTCAGACAAAGCTATTGAATATTGTAATTTGCACTATAGTTTGATATTGTTTATTTTTAAACACAGAACTAAATGGTTATCACAAACGTAAGAAATTAAATGTCAACATTCTCTTCATAAACACTTCCACATAAATAAGAGTATATGTCACAAATGAGTGTTAGGAAATGATATTTTTGTTATGTTTTGAGAATTTTCTTTAAATAAATCACTCTTTTGAGGTATAAATGGCATACAGAAAGCTTAATGTACAATTAAAAAAATAAGATCTAATGTTTAACATCCTTTGACATGTTCAGTGAACCATAAATCAGCTACTTCCTAGGAAACCAGACCTTATAACCTTTAATTGCTTTCTGTGCATGAAAAAAAAAAAATCTACCTACTGCAGTATTCAATTGCTTACATTGGTAAAGAAAATAATTTTTAGATTTTCAATAAATAATTATCATTGGAGTGCTTATAATGCAACCTGATTTAATTGCTTCTGGCAATTAAAACTTGTTCTTGGTATGAAAGCTAAAGTTATGAATATATTGATATTTCCAATGATATTAATCCTCTAAAATCTGTAACTTTAAAGCAAAATATATTTTCCCAAATTTTCATTTTGTGTAAATCCACTTACCCAATGTTTTTGTCAGATTTAAACCTAAGTATGTTATTAATAAACGTGAAGAAATTTTCAGACAAATAAAGAAAAAGGACAGTTCTAAAATATGCATAGTTGTTCAAATAGGTGAAATTAGATGTCCTTGACAAATATAAATTCTCTCACTAAATATTAAAAGTTAAACTTGAGCTCCTGGATCTCACTTGTATATTAGGTGAATAGTTGAGTTCCAGTCTAGGTATTAATGCCATTGTTAATAATTAAAGTATTGTTTGCACTTAGGGGATTTGATTAATTTAGCATCTGAACGATTTCTGTTAGTCTTTTGAAAAGAAGACTTCTTACAATATGTTAGTAATTTTCAACAAAGTGCATGGCATGAATTAAATAATAAAATATTTATGGAAATAGATTTCACATATGTATGCAAAAGTAATTGAATAAATCATTATTAGTGAGTCATGAAAGGAAATTTGAAAATAATGCTCTTTCCTAGTATTCTTTGAATGGATAATTTGGTTATCATTTTAGATGCCATAAATCCTAAATTAACATTTTTAGACATCAGTTTAGTGTTCTAATTAATAATGATTTCTTTTTCAAAAAGTATCTCTGATAAGCATAAGGTTAGTTGGTAAATAAATCACTGGGTATGTGTTTGAATGTTCTGAATTGTTTTTCTTTTTTTCATTATGTTAATTTCACTCAGTTTATATTGTGACTGAATCACATTATACATTTGTTCTTTGAAATATTGAGTTAGAAAAATATAGAGAGAGTTTGAAAAAAAAATTTCTCCCAAATTCATTGCTAAGTCCTTGTACCATTATGCTATTAGATCCATTTAGCCAATGATAATTAAAATGACTCCTAGAAGTCATGGAAATTCTATTTTATTATTTCAAATATGGATCACAGCAACAACTCCATGTATCTTCTTCAATATCAATATTTTACAAAATAAAATATAAATTCTTTTGATATCTTTTCTTAAAGAAACTTTCAATGTATCACTTTCACCAGTGTCCACAGATTGTCAGAATTTTCTTGGTAATAAAAATTCTCCAAAGTTTAAATAGTGTACATAATTCTTATCATAAAAATCTATATTTTCTTTTGTTCAGTGTTCAAAGAATTAGCAGGTAGATTCCAATAATTATTTACAATTCATACATTACAAAATTTAAATTGATCCTCACATGCATTAAAGTCTTAGTTAACCAGAGATTGGAGAAAGCAAGAAAGACTATTTGTATGATTAGAAGAAGAAGGATGTGTTTAGACTCTGGTCCAAAAAATGTTTAAAGGGCAACAGTTAACTAAGTTCTACAGAACAGTCTTTAAAATTAATTTGAAGGTAGCATTAGGAAAAAAGATCTGGGAAGAATATTTGAATATGAAAACTAGTCCCTTTATCACAGTTTTCTCAAATAAATCAGGAAAGAAAGAAATACCCCAGTGGCAGAACTAGGAAGCAAGTTTGCCTTCTGCAGGCGAGGTGGACCACATCTTAATAAATAAACTTTTGTGGACCAAATAGCAACAGTTGTTGTATAGAAATTAATGCAACGTAAGACCTCCTAAGTGTTTTCAAATTTTATAATTGTATTTGAAAATGCCAATGTGATGTGGAATGGTATATGTAGTCATTTAAAAAACAATTAACAAAATGTCAATTATAACATGGTTTTAAAGGGCCAAATATGGTTGCAAAAATAAACATTTTGGAGAAACAAATTTAAGAAAATTGAAATATGAAAACTCTTCCCAACATGTAAGCTGTAAGTCCATATTCACATTGGGAACATTAGAAATTATATCAAGGGAGCATTCTTCATAAGCAATTAGTTTTTGAGCACCACCTTTGAATAAATGCTAAATGTTTGGTTAAACATTTTTACAGAGATGATTTGATGAGTGAATTATTGCAGGAGTATTTTTGTGGTAGTAAATTTTGGAACCATTTTCGTACCAGCAT
This sequence comes from Urocitellus parryii, assembly GCF_045843805.1. NCBI lineage: Eukaryota > Metazoa > Chordata > Mammalia > Rodentia > Sciuridae > Urocitellus > Urocitellus parryii. Next base: position 118,126,935 of record NC_135540.1, on the reverse strand, counting down.
TTTAACTGAAAAGAACATCACAGTTGTCATTGGGACTGGGTAGTTTTGGTCTGAGCTTTGTCTTTGGCCTAGTTCCTTTATCACTGAAAAATTCCTAGATCAAGTAGGCCAGGAATACAGGATGGGGAGATTGACAGGGAAGTTTATGTATATCTCATCCTAAGAGTTTCCACTGAATTTCAGCAAATCCTACTCATGTGTGAATATAGTATCCTTCCTCAGTTAAAATAATGGTTTTTGATGAGTACCTATAAGACACTGAAAATATTTTTTATTTGCTATCTCCCTCAGATTAACTGATAGCACCAGAGTAGATACCAGTTAAGAAATTTTATAGAAACATATGCCCTTTGGTAGTTAGCAGCACCTATTTTAAAGATATAATTCATCATACACTTAAGTTTTGTTAAAGTATATGGATAATTTTCACAAAATTTGTAATATAATAAAAGATTACAACCCTCCAAAATAAGAGCAGATATCAAGTTTAGCAAACATGTAGTTTAATGCACGATAATATGTTAGAAAAACCTCAATTTGGGATGGGTTTGAGGCTTAGTGGTAGAGTGCTTGCCTAGCACTCATGAGGCACTGGGCTTGATCCTCAGCACCACATTAAACAAACAAACAAACAACAAAAGAAACTTACTAAATATACAAAATAAAGGTATTAAAATGAAATAAAAAAAGAAAACCCTCAATTTCATGTGACTTCAACACTTAGCAAATGCATAACTTTGGACAAATTACTCAACCTCATAAGCTTCACTTTTGTCATGTATACAACTTGGACAATCATACCAAATTATGGTGGGAAGAAAAGAGTAATGCTTGTATCTCCATATGTGTATATACCAAATAACCTAAAGCTCAGCAAAAATGGGGCAATTAAAAATTATTTTTACATTAACATTACCACATCTATGAGGAATATTTTCTCAAGTAGAAAGAAAAATATTAATTTTGGTCTCTTGTGCTATATTGAAAATGCAAGCTGTAATTGAGACTGAAAGAGATATATATGCAAAGAATGAAAACAAAAATTGAAACCTCAAATTAAATATATAGAACAATGGTAGGGCCACAATTGTCAGTGCAAAAAAGAAAAGAAAAATCATTATAGGAAGGACAGAAATAAATAATGCAGAGGAAGAGGGCATGGAGAAGAAAATGCTTCCTGCTAGTCATGAAGATAGCTATAAAAAATAATGCATACCTCTATTTTACAAATGAAGGAATGAAATTCAGAAATATTTTGTGACTTTCCCAAGGTTACCAATGATTGAAAACTGAACAAGCTATTTCATAACTAAATCCAATTTCACTCTACTATATCAAACTAAACGACTTCATTTTATGATTCCACGTTTCTGAACATTAACCACACCTACATTTTAGATTAAGTATGCTAGATAAACACCTTAATTTCAAAAGTATTTACACAACATTTCTGTTCTTTATTTTATCAATAACTAGATTTCTGTTCTTTTATACCTTAACTTGTAGCTCAAAAGAAATTATGCAATCCAATTCATTTTCATAGATTTTTTTCTTTCTGGTGTATTTACTTATGAATTTCTGGTATCATCTGTAATGAAAAGAAAGTATATTAAAATATAATTGTTTTATGTAGACTGTTAATTGTGCTTTTAAAAGTCTTATTATGTAAAACTTCCTATTTCTAGAGTTTGCTCCATTTATAAAAATTATAAATATAATTGGAACATGATCTGAAAGTAATCTAGAGCACTTTTTTTCTAATACTATATTCTCTTCACATCTAAAATTGTAATGGGGAAATTATGCTTATTATGCTTATCAGAAAGCTATTAGTAATGAGATTCAGGAAACATTGCTCATTCATTGACGTGTCAGTGAAAATATATTTAAGTTTTTGGTTTATATATAGGTACTTTATTTTTAAAGGTAAACAGCATTCAGAGAATCATGCTTTGTCTTGTATTGTGTTAAAAATATTTACAGTTATCTAGATATGGGTGCTTTTATGTAGTAACTCATCATAAAAAGTAATGTTCCAGAAATTTAGCTACTTACTTCCCAAAAGAAAAGAGTAAGAGTCATTACTTTAACAATTAACAAATGTATTGAATTCTTCACACAATTGTCAAGGACTATTCTAGTCATCAAATTATAGGGAGAATCATATCTCAAAAAGGCCTAGTACTTTGTTATTTAGAGATAAAAATTTATCAATAATCTGGTGACCTGATAAAGTAATTTAAGTTACTGGTAAGTTTAGTAAAAAATAATGTCAATATCTGGAGCATAATTTGAGCTTGATTTAAGAAGATATTTTTAAGTTTTTATTTTAAAGTATACCTATGATCTAAGGCCAAAACAATGATACAGAGCCAGTTGTGTGAACATTTGGGGCTCAAATTATAGGGAGAATCATATCTCACAAAGGCCTAGTACTTTGTTATTTAGAGACAAAAATTTATCAATAATCTGGTGACCTGATAAAGTAATTTAAGTTACTGGTAAGTTTAGTAAAAATAATGTCAATATCTGGAGCATAATTTGAGCTTGATTTAAGAAGATATTTTTAAGTTTTTATTTTAAAGTATACCTATGATCTAAGGCCAAAACAATGATACAGAGCCAGTTGTGTGAACATTTGGGGCCAGAGTTCTCCTAGGCCTTGGAAGAACTACAAGAGGACAGGAAATTGGTGAGATTGGTTCCCTTGGGAAGGAACATAGGCCCTGGAATCACAGATACCAAAAGAGCCCAGACTGTGCAGGCCTGTGGGTCCCTGGTAAATAATTCATATTTTAAGGATGATGGGAAGACATTGGGAGGTGTTGAGACAGAAATAACATAATCTGCTTTATTATTGTAAATAAAGACCATACTTCTGCTTAGTAGACCCCGTATTAAGAAAATAAATAAATAGTACCATATTAAGAAAAAGAAATGCCTAAAAGACCCTTGACAGGAGACTTTAGGATAAATATTTCATTAACATTTTAAGAATGCCACTGATAATAATATTGGGAAACCTTACCAAGCCCCTGATTTGTATCAGACACTCTCCATATATTATTATATTTTTCTATTACAACAATCCTGTTAAGTATTTGAGGAGAACACAAATTGTATACCTTGGAAGTCTTGCCTGTAATCACTAAGGGATAATTTATGACAGAGTTGCAGAGGGATATATCAGCTTGCCCAACTAATACAGTGGTAGGCAGACTGTCTCTTAACCCAAGGACATTATTTACTCAGTTGTATAAATTTAAAAGATTGAAAAGAGCTATCATTTTTCAGCATTTTCTAGATGCCAGGCACTATGTGAAATGATTTATGTGCATTAACTCACTTAATCCTTGATAATTCAAGAGTTATATTTAGATACCAGTTTTATTCCCATTTTTAGGAGAACAAAATGAACCAGAAAAAGCTAAATAAATTTCCAAGGTTTTATAGCTATAAATTTGCAGAAATAAGGTTCAAATCAAGTTATCTAATTTTAACTTGCATGCTTAAATATGGCTCTGCAATAAATTCACTTCAGCATGAATTGTAGTTTATATTTTATCTTGATATATTGTCTATACATGTGACTTTATAGACAGAATACCTGGGCTGCAGACCTGGGAGCTCCTAAGAAAGTTGTGTTTATATAACGATTTTAGAAACTTGGTTAAAATTATACAAAATAGGAACATTAACAAATGTGATTTTGCAGGTGGGAAAAAAAAAGTCAAACATAACTGAGTTAATAAGGTTGTGGAAGTTTCTAGCAGCTGGCCTTCCTTGAACCTTCTTCTCCACAAGATCATACGTTACTAGGACCTTATTTATTTCAATTTTCTATAAGTGCTTTGACTATGCACACACACAAAAAAATAAATAAATCACCTTAGGCTACATTATTCAGCTATCACAATCAATTCCCACATGTTACAGTTTTTAATGTCAAAAGGTTTGTCACTTTTATATTTACTATATGTTTGTTTTGTTATGTTTTTATCCCAGGCTAAAAGAGGAACTTCCCTTATTGGGAATATTTTGAACTGGTAAAAACAATGGTAGAACCCAGCAATGACTCTTAAAATTTCCTTTTAGACTCTCTTAAGTTGCTTCTACTTACAATGCTCTGATCAAAGCATAGCACACAGAAAAGGACAATATTACTGCAGCAGCCTGTATAATTCTGCTTTAGGGAATAGTAGGAGATAATTGGAAACAAAATACAATCAATAAATATCTATACTCTAAGCAATAAATAACAAATTACCGATTCTAGTCCTCCTCTTTAAGAAGACACCCTCTTCCCAGACTGAAAACCCATAACCCCATCCAATAATAATATCTTTGTCTAAGTCTAGGATTGAGTTATAATATCTCTTTCTACCCAGGTATGGCTGACTATTGTGATACAGAGACCTATGAACAATAGCAATATACACAGCAAACAACCAATGCAGGAGGTGGGGCAGGGGAAGTAACCAAATATAGGTGAAAAGCTCTAGGACTTTGGCCTGGGCGATGGTTATTTTGATATGAACTCAAAAGCAACAAAAGCAAAACTAGACAAGTGAGATTGCACCCTACTAAAAGGCTTGTGCACAGCAAAGGAAACAGCAGAGTGAAGAAACAACTTACAGATCTGGAGAAAATATTTATGAACCACATATCTGACAAGGATTTAATTCCCATAATATATAATGGACTTAATAGCAAAGAAATAATGAAATTAAAAACTGGTAAATAATCTGAACAGACTTTCTTGAAAGAGTACATACAAATTCCAACATATAATTCGAAATACTAGTAAACATCACTAATTCTTCAGGGAATTGCAAATTAAAACCACAGTGAAGATATCATCTCACATCTGTTAGACTGGCTGCTATTGAAAAGATCAAAAATAGGTGTTGGTGAGGATGTGGAATATTGTACATAGTTGGTGGAAATGTTAATTACTATAGCCATTACCAAAAATAGAATAGAGGTTCCTCAAAAATTAAAAATACAACTATTTCATGATCCAGTGATATCAACACTGAGCATATATACAAAGAAAATGAAATCAATGTGTCAACTCCCAATTTTATAATAGTTAAGATATAGAAACAAATGTCCATCAATGGATGAATAGACAAAGAAAGTGTGTTTTATATGTGTGTGTATTTGTATGTGTGTGTGTGTGTGTGGTGTGTGTGTGTGTGTGTGTGTATGTATATATATATATATATATATATATATATATATATATATATATATGTTACAATACTCCCCAACTTTAAGAAAAAAAGAAAACCCTGTCATTTGCAAAATATGGGTGAATGTGAAGACATCATGTTAAATGAAGTAAACCAGATACAGAGAGACATGTACAGTGTTTCTTATCTGAAATCAAAAGTGTTGAACTCACAGTAGCCTAGACTAGAATGTGGATCTACACAGATGATCACCTTTGTGGAGGAATTTGGTGAAAGAACAGGACAAAATCTGATAGGAAAAAATCTGACATGAGAAATAAGCTTAAGAGAGCTATCAGACAGAGTGGTGACTATGCTTAAGAACAAGGTACTGTGTGCACATTGATAAGAGTAGATTCTCACTAGTTTTCACTCTGAATGCATGATAAGTCTGTCAGGTAAGGAATGTGCTTATTAGCTTTATTTAGTCATTACACATGTACATATAGTTCAAAACTTCATGTGGTACTTGAAAATATATGGAATTTTTATTTGTCAATTTAAAATAAATCAATAAAATATCCAAGTACTAATGACATTAAAGCAAATCGTTTGCTTTCTCTACTTTAAAACCACAGGGAACACACAATGCTGGAAAGGAACAAGATCAATGCTATAACCACTCCTATTAAAGGAAAATATGGGAGGTCATGGCGATAACCAGTTCATAGCAATTATGAAATTATTGGTCACATATTGTGAGGTATCTTTGTATTCCTGCCCTTTAAAAAGCTACCTGACAAGGCAGAAGTAGTGCTTCCTGGGAAGATGCATCTTGTCTACATTTTTCCATAGCTTTTGGACGAGCCATCCGGTGTATTTTCCCTTTCCTATTACACTTTTTGGCCATATACAAAGAATAAACTGAGAACTACTTCATATTTCTATTATTTCAGAATTTCAAAGTTCTTTCTGCTTGTGGGAAGTGGAGGTAGAAGTTTATTTTAAATTGAGGAAAGTCAATTCAGTTGCTCCTTTGACTATGTACCTCTCTCAAAAGAATAATATTTTTTTTTCTTTTTGAAATCTGCTTGATTTCAACAAGGTGACCAGTCAATAAGACTATCCTTATAAGGTATTGAGGTTAGTTTAATTACAACTATAGTAAGCCTAATCATGCTTTGTGGGAGGTTCAACGTTGAATGTTTTTCTAGAGTTTCTTAATGTAAGGATAGGTATTTAGAAAGCACCACTCAAATCAGAAATTTGTCAGGAAAAGTTGTGGTTGGAATAGTAATTGCATCTGAGAGTCTAGAAATTTTTATACTTTATTTTTTATATAAACTCTTGCCAGTTACTATTTAAATTCATTGATTTCTTTAAATATTTTGTCATAAGGAACCAAGAACAGCAATATCAACATTGTTTTCCCATCTTTTGACCTAAAACCATGTTTATTCAATACATTTCTTTCTCTTTATGAGACTCAGACAACATTTTACATATCAGTTGAGACTGTGCAGCAGTATGGAGGTTTTCTTTCAAGACTATTGTGTTCTTAAGACACACTGCCCCAACCCTGGCCACCATGACACATGTCATAGATTTTCTCTGCAGAAAACCCCTATTTTTTAATTAAATTATTTATTTATTTAATTTGTTATACATGATGGCAGAATACAATTCATTTCATATTACACATATAGAGCACAATTTTTCAAGTCACTGATCTTACACAGAATATTTTCACACCATTCATGTCTTCATACATGCACTTAGGGTAATGATGTTTAACTCATTCAACCTTCATTTCTACTCTCTTTGCCCTCTCCTTACCCCTCCCCTTTGCCCTATCTATTATAATTACTCATTTCTACATCAGTCACATTGAAAGTTATGCCATGGTTGGGGTAACTTTGTGACCTAAAATTGAAATGCTCATTTTCCTCTTACTTTACATGATTGAAAATTTGCTTTGGATCTGCTCCACATCTCCTTTAATATGGGACTGTTTATGAAAAATCTTATCTGGGACACACCAAGACATTGCTGAAGGAAAATGGTAGAATCTTAGAAATCTTTAATTTTGAAAGTGGCACAGTACAACTTACTGTCATCTCAAGAATATTTTAGTGGAATAAAATTCTAAAATGAAATAAAATAAAACTATGAGAAGAAAATAGCATATCTATGCTGATAATAGTACCTCTAAGATCCAGAAATCTATGTAGAAAAAAACATTAATTGTATTAAACAAAATCCTGCATAAATACTGATTAGATTTTCATTTGCTTTTGATCATTTAAGCTATCAGAACCCTTAAATTAGGGTTGAAAAAGGAAAATCTGATTACCATGAATGGATTAAACTTACCAAATACTGTCAAATCAAATTTAAACGTGGCCCCATTACTTTGTTAAATAATAGAAGGCAATTTTGTAAGTAAATATATAACTACATATAACAGATTATTATAATTATGTACAGTAAATTGAATTATAATTTGTGAGTATATAACCTGAATCACAATATCATTTTCTTTTTATTCATAAAAATTGGACTGATTTTAAAATTTTAAAAAATATTCAAATATTATGTGTTATTTTAGTTGATTAAGAAATATCCACAAATGCTAATTTTTCATATATTAAAATATCGTGAAGAGTAATTAGAGCTCCTTTCATTAAAATGTGGAAACTTTCCCATCCCTTGAGACTGGGAAACCCTTGTCATTTGCTTTGGCTATTACCCACTTTGACACAGGCCAAAAAAAATCAAAGTCTGTTGATCAAAGATGTTTGAATACATCAGCTAGTGGTAACAATTCCAGGCTGTCCTCACCTACAGTGTGATGAGAGAGAGTGAGCCTCAGCTGTTTTAGCCAAAAACCTACAAACACAAAGCATGTTAATGAAGTCATTCAGTGCAAGCCAGTCTCTGGACAATCTGCTATTGTTAAGTGCAGGAGAGGCAAAACTCTCCCTCTATACTTCTTGGGGCTCTGTTAGGCCTGAGGATTAAGTTGACATAGGACAGCTTAACAGGAGAATAGTATACTCACTTAAAGTTTTTTTTTTTTTTTTTTTTTTTTTTTGGTGACACAGAACCTCACAAGGATGTGAAGATCCAGAGAAATGGTAAAGTCTACATACTTTTGTATTAGGTTGAATAAAGAGAGGAAAAATTATATGTAGAGATTAAAAGAAAGTAAGATTTATTTTAACAAAGTCTGTTAGTACAGATTTCTCTCAGCTCAGCCATTCAAAGGAATTGTATATTTTCTCTTGGTACAGGATGGGCATTTTTCACATGGGAGTATTTTACCTTCCTGTTTTCCGGAAGAAAAAGCAAAGTTAGAATCTCCTTCTTGCACCTGCAGTTTTTGAAAAGACTGTAGCTCACAAAGTAATTCACAACTTAAAGTGGTGTATTTGGGGGTGGCATACTCTGCCACCTTCCAGAAGGAACTTGTGAATGAACCCTACTGAAATCATCTGAGCTTGACCTAAAGGAAAACTTAACAGATCAATCAAGAATAAAAGCAATGACATTGTTCAAACTGATGTGTGTTAGGGTTGTTGGCTTGCAACAAAACTGATGACAATGTCAGGTATTTTAATAGAAATATACCAATAAATAGTTCTCAGATAATTCTTAAAATAGATACCTAAGTCTCTTCTGGCAGCTTTGCTATGGAATAGCACAAAAAACATCTAGGTTCTTTAATGAATCTTTATTTGGCTTATAAACACACACACACACACACACACACACACAGGATCTTGTGTGATTCTGTTTCATGGTACAGATTTGCTGTTATTAGTTTACTTCTGATAAAGAAAATTTTCATATTTTTATAATAATTTTTATCAATTAAGGATTCAATTTATTTCTTTTAGTCATTTTAGGAAATAAAAGATGTAGTTTCACAAGAAGTTAGCTACTATTTATAAAACACTGAGAGGTGAAGGGAAGAGAAGAAAGAGAAAGAGTTTAGTTTATCTCATACAAAAATGCAATAGTGCTTTATTTATCTTACATGCCTATTTATCTTTCAAAACTTCTTCAATTTAATATTAATTAGTAGCCTAGTTCTTTTAACTTTAATCATCTTGATCATCGCTGCCATATGTGTAATACAGAGAAATTAAAGCATAGGTGACAAGTTGAAAAGAAATATAAAATCAGCAAGAAAGGACTACATTTTGCAAGACTGCATTTTCAAATATATTCTAATGTGCTTGAGACCTGTAGTAGACAAGAAGATTGAAGTTAGCTGTGCTTTAAATTACCTTAAGGTTATCTAGGACATTCTTTGAAGGCAACCTAATAGGGTACTGAGTGTTTTTGTTAGATCTGCAATAAGCAGTTTTATTTTACATCAAACAGAGGTGAGTTTTAATAGTTCGACCTAATTTCTTATGAACAGAGCTCTTTGTGTAAAAATACTTGAGAAGATTTTATTCTAGTGTACTCAAGGACATTAGGAAAATAGCATTTTGTTATGGTTTTACTTGCAGGTTCAGGAGTTGAACTATCCAAAATGACCTGTTCTTCATAAAATGCCCTTTTAATTTGCTGATTTTGCTCCCTGTGACATATAAGTCTGCTGATGTACTGATCACTAAGTTGTGTTAGGATAATTATTTCAAAATAATTTCCCTCAGTTGCAAGACAGGTCAAAAGTGAAAATAAAATTTATAAAGTTTAATGCTTAAAGGAAGGGCATTGGTAAATGTTTTCAAATTAATGGTGTAGGCAGAATTTAAAAGGCAAGCTAACCCCAAAGAGTTACTAGATTTAAGTCAATGCTTCTTTCTAAATAAATACTTTATCCTAAGCCCCTGAAGGAATTACCTCAAAAGCATTTAGGAAAAGAAAAGTATAAAAATTGATGCCAGAAAAATATACTTTGTCAACACAAAAAAATCAGAGGTTGGAATATAAACGTTTAGGACTAACGTTTTATTAATATCTTTGCTTTCCAGTCACATTTAATGTGCTTTACAGACATATGTATGCAATTAAAATAGTGAGTGAGATCTAAAGAATGCTGAATATCACCAATTTGTGTACAGTTTTGCCTACAGATACATTCAGGATTTGGTTATTTAAACTCTTCATGCTCAGAATCTCTTTGTCTAACAAAAAGAAAGGAGACAAAAGTAATGATCTAATCTATTCCATTTTAATGGAATATGATGAAAGATTTAAAATGACTCTGAAAAGAAATGAATGTACCTTTGCACATATCCATCATATTATCTTATGCAAATAATAGCTAGATATTTTCAGTCAGCTTAATCCAACTTTAAAAAGTCCAAACTATTCGATTCTCCTCATTTAAACTTAGTCATTTAGTCTTAACAATATCAAGAAGATAAGAGAATAGTTCAGACCTTAGAGACTAAATAGATATTGGAATACCTGTAAACACCTATGTTTAATAATACTAGTTTCAGGATACTTTTTTTTTCTTTTTTCTTTTGGTACCACAGATTGAACCTAGAGGTTCTTAACCATTAACCAGCTCTTTCTCTTAAATTTTAGTGTGTGACATTCTCACTAAGTAGCTAAGTTTGGCTTTGAACTTGCAATCCTCCTGCCTCTGCCTCCCAATATTTGCCATTTTTGGAGGAAATGTTTCAGAATACATAATTATAGGTTGCCGAGCTTTTGAGAGTCTGTTTTGCTATTTGTTCTAATTAGTTGTACATGACTATAGCATGCACTTTGACGCACCATACATAAATGGAGTGTAACTTCTCATTTTTCTGGTTGTACATGATGCAGAATCATACTGGTCATGTAGTCACACATGCACATAGGGTAATAATGTCTGTGTCATTCTACTATCCCTCCTACCTCCATACCTCCTGCACTCCTCTTACTCCCCTCTGCCTAATTCAGAGTAACTCTATTCTTTCCTAGGCCACTCCCTTATTGTGAATTAGCATCCACATATCAGAGAAAAATTCGGCCTTTTGTTTTTTGAGGATTCGATTATCTTGTTTGCTGATGAGCTATTAAGTTCCTCTTAGGCATTTTTCACATCTGTCATACTTTCTTTTTCCAGTAGTGTACCTGGATTCCTTCTTAGGCTTCCCATTTCTTTGTTTTCATTGCCCCTCTGTTCCTGCATGTAGACCTTGTCATATCTGGTTTTATTGCTTGCTCATTCTCTTCAAAAATTGTTTTTAGCTTTTGGTATGTCTTGTAATTTCTTCTTGAGATACAGACTGGATGAAGTGGGTATAAAAATATTCTGTACCTAGAGTTCTAGTAACATGACCACAATGTGAAGGGTGGAATTCTTTAGTCTGATAATTATGTCTTGATTTTTTAGTGTTTACACCTCTTAGATGAAGCAGGATGATTACAGTAGATAAAATCGGGCATTTCCCTTCCCCTAAGTCAGTTAGGCTCTTGATATATTCCAGAAGATTTGATGCTGGTTAGCTAGCCCTCCACCACCCCTGCAGGGCAGAACTTATTATGGACAGTGTAAACTGGATATTCAAAAGATTTACCCCCTCTCCCTTGCTATAAGCATGAAGTAATGTTTCTCTGATGATTAATGTGAGAACCTGGTAAAACCACTGAAAATAAAACTCAAAATTTTGAAGGTCTTTCTCTGACTAGTTTCCTTTGAAGTATTTTTAACCTTCAGATCTCTCCACACTGGGCTTTCAACAATTCCTCAATTAAAGTTAAAGTCTCCTTACCCAGTTCTGGTTCACGAAGAAGTCAGCAGTTTCTCATTTCTAGCAAGCTGTCATTTTTTATTCTTGGGCTGATGATTTTACCTTTATCCTCATTTCTTTTATGTATCCAAGAAGAGCTGTTGATTTTTTAGTATATTTAGACTTTTACTTGTTAGTAAAAATGGCAATTGTCAAACTCTTTATTTAACAAAATTGGAAACTTGTTTTCAGCTTGTACTGAAATATAAGAGGTGATATCTTAATTATTTATGTCATCAATGATCACTGTAAGCTTATACTCCCAGTAACTTGGGATGCTGGGGAAGAAGGATTACAACAAACTCAGCAACTTAATGAGAACTTAAGTAACTTAGCAAAACCCTGTATCAAAATAAATAAATAAACAAATAATTAAAAAAACAAAGAACTCAAGATACTTAACAAACACAAAAAAACAACAACAATAACAACAACGATAAAATAAACAAATAATTAACTCAATCAATAAATGGGCAAAGGTACTGAACAGACATTTCATAGAAGAAGAAATACAAATAGCCAATAAATATGTGAAAAAATTCAACATCTCTAGCAATAATATAAATGCAAATTAAAACTACTCTAAGATTTTATCTCACTCCAGTCAGAATGGCAACTATCAAGAATACAAGCAACAATAAATGTTGGTCAGGAAGTAGGGAAAGGTTATGCTCATACAATGTTGGTGGGACTGCAAATGGATGCAACTACAATGGAAAGCAGTATAGAGATTCCTCAGAAAACTTGGAATGGAATCACAATTTCACTCTGTTTTCCTACTTTTTGGTTTATACCCAATGGCCTTAAAATCAGCATACTATAGTGACACAGCCACATAATATTTATAGCAGCTCAATTTACTAGGTTAGCTAAGCTATGAAGCCAACTTAGGTGCTGTTCAACAGATGAATGGATAAAGAATTTGTGGTGTATATACACGGTGGAGTATTAGCTACAAAGATGAATGATGTTTTGACAACTGTTAGTAAATGGATGGATCTGGAGACTATTATATTAAGTGAAATAAGGCAATCTCAAAAAACCAAAGGTTGAATATTTTCTCTGATATGTGGAAGCTAAACCACAATGGGGCCAGGGATGGTGGTGGCAGAAGAGAAGTTCAGTAGTTTAGACAATGGGAAATAAAGGGATGGAACTGGGAAGAGGAATAAAAGAAAAGCTGTAGGACAAATCTAACATAGTTTTCCTATGTACATATATAAAAATACCTAAGTGATTCCCATAATTGTGTACACACACAAGAATGGGGTCCTAATAAAAACAATCATTTAATAATCATATTTATTATAATTATACCATAATTGATTCTATTCTCATTTATAACTAAAAAGAACCAATAAGATAAAAACATTTAAAATGGAAAAAAATACAAAAGAATTTAAAAAATAATAATATAATAAAAAAATGCTCAGAATGTAGCTCAGTGGTAGAGCACCCCTGGAACTTCAATCTCCAATAGAACAAAATATATAATAATAATAATAATAATAATAATAATAATATGATGATGATGATCTATGATACAATTTAAAAAATACACTAAAATGTATTAAGCAACAGACTTATAAAATCAAACTCAAAATTTCTTTAGCAAAGAAAAGGAGAACTTTCTTGAGTGATATAGTTTAAAAAGTTCTCTCTTAAAATATCTGCCTATAGCAAAATGAATAGAGACTTTTAACCAGCAAAGCCTAGCATAAAAACCTTTCCCTAGTGTGGATCAAAGGAAGAAAAAGGTTTGGGCTCCCCAAAGGAAAAATATATTTCTTCAAGAATAATTAGAAAGAAAAAGAGGCTTGGATGACTGAAGTTATAGGTAAGTCAGTCTACTTCTAAGTTCATTTTGTATTATCTCAGATTAATTTCAAAAGCAATTAATCATGTGCATTTAGCATGCCTTAAAGTTCTTCCTAATGAAAGAAAATCGAGACCATTTATATATTTATTCAACTACTAGAGGTCACTGATATTTCCAGCCCTTTCCAAATATATCTCATGAATATCTTCTCACAAGAGAAAGCCATTAGATTTGTATTAAGAGAGAAATTTACACAGCAAAAAATTATAATGATACTAAATATGTATCCTGTAACACAAAATAGGTTACACTTTCCCTATGAATAAGAAGGCAGAAGGAAAGGAAGTGATAGATCTTTGGAAGGTAATTGTCCTCCAAGATTCCAGGAAGTCATGTATTTAATTATTTTTATATATGATGGTCAGCAAAACAATTTTGTTGAAGATATTACTAAGTGACACTTTTTTTACATACAGGATCATACTCTTTACATAAATAAAATAGGACAAAGTTTTATGAATAAATTAAATAAAATTTCCCATTTTCTTTTTAAGTCAATTCTTTTTTTTCTCCTATGGTTCCATAATGTTAAAATGGAGAAAACATTTATATGAAATAGTCATGAATTATGTGAAAAATTTTAAGATGTTACCTTAAAGAGATGTACCCAAAGTATTTCCTTTGGGTTTCAAGGATAATTGTCTATAGTTTAAATAAATATTAAATATATGAACAATTGTTTTTATAAGATATCTATAATCAGGATTAACAATTTAAAAATTAAAAATCAATTGAATGTAAGGTAACGTTAAATATAAAGGTAGTAATTCTTAAAAAATGAAGCAAATTTAATGATAGAATTCTATTTTTCTAAATTCAAAATAGAAGCAATTTTACATTAAAAATTGAAGAATTCACAAATGTTTTTCCTTCTTGATCGAAAAAGGGCTCTCAGTGATTCTGTATTATGTAGTAACATTCCTTTCTCCCAGCTGTATTTTGCTAGTAACCTACTAACATTGAACTGTCTGGAACAAGATAAACCAACAGGCATTGTATTCCCTATATGGCCACACAATATTTAGGAGCATATTCCTTACTTCAGTAGATATTTTATATCACTGCTTGTAGATATTTTATATCACTGCTTTTCTCAAGCTATATTATATTACAAATGATTTGAATTAAAAAACCTCATCACAGGATCAGTCTTTCCTTCTTATACCTTGGTACAATGTTTGAAAACAACAGCAAGAACTATAAAATTATTGATACTTAATCCTTTTTCTTCGGTCCTATAATAATGTAGACTCTAGATACCTCTCCCTCCCAGAACTCATCTTCTGCAAAATTTCTCAAATATGTATGTTAGAGATTAGGTTAAAAATATGCCTTTTGCTATGCATTCTATCAACTCAAAATAGAATGAAATTAGAAATCAACCATAAAATAAATGATAGAAGCTACTCTGAAACCTGGAGGACACATAATATGCTATTGAGTGACCATTGATAGCAGAAGAAATCAGGAATAAAATAAAAAATACATAGAGATAAATAAGAATAACAACACAATATATCAAAATAAGGAAAGCAATTGTAAGAGGAAAGTTCATTGCACTGAGTTTATTCACTAGAATAATAGAAATTCACCAAATATATAACCTAAAATTACTTCTGAAAGCCCTAGAAATGAAAAACAAACCAGCATCAATAGCAGTAGAAGACAGGGAATATTTTAAAATATAGCCAAAATCAATGAAAGAAGCAAAAAATAAATAAATAAATCAACAAAACTAAAGTTGGCTCTTTGAAAAAATAAATGAAATCAATAGACACTTACCAAAACTAAATAAGAGAAAGAGAAAAAAAATTACAAATTACTAAAATTTATAATGAAAAAGGAAATGTCACCACGGACACTACTGGACTACAGATAACAATCAGAAACTACTTTGAAATCTATACTCCAACAAAATAGAAAATCATGAAGATATCAACAAATATCTAGAGACATATGACCTCCATAAATTGAAAGAGGTCATATAAAATGACCAGTGAGATTCTCAGCCAAATTTTACTAGACATTTAAAGGAAAACTTAAACACCAATACTCCTCAAATATTTCCATGAAAGAAAAGGAGGGGATTCTTTCAAACTCATTCTATGAAGCTAGTATCATCCTCATACCAAAATCAGACAAAGATACATCAAGGTAAGAAAATTTCAGACCAATATTGTTGATGAACATAGATGCAAAAACTCTTAATAACACACTGGCAAATTGCATACAAAAACATATTAAAAAGATAGTGCACTATGATCAAGTGGGGTTCATTACAGTGAAGGAAGTTTGGTTTAAAATATGGAAATCAATAAATCACATTATCTCAATAGATGCAGAAAAAGCATTTGGCAAAATACAGCATCCATTCATTCTCAAAACACTAGAAAAACTAGGGATAGTAGGAACATACCTCAATATTATGAAAGCTATATATGCTAAACCCAAGGCCAACATCATTCTAAATGAAAAAAAATTGAAAGCCTTCCCTCTAAAACGCGGAACAAGACAGGGATGCCCATTTTCAACCCTTTTATTCAATGTAGTCCTTGAAACCCTAGCCTGAGCAATTAGACAAAAGAAATTAAAATGATATGAATAGGAAAAAAAAGAGCTCAAACTATCCCTATTTGCCAATGACATAATTCTATATTTATAAGACTATAAAACTTCTTCAAAAACTTGTAGAATGCACAAATAAATTCAGCTAAGTAGCAGGACATAAAATTAACACCCAGAAATCAATTGAATTCCTATATACCAAAGATGATTCAGCTTAAAGAAAATTGGAAAAATGATCACATTCACAATAGCCTCAAACAAACAAACACTTGGGAATCAATCTAGCAAAAGAGGTAAAAGACCTGTGCAATGAAAACCACAGAAAACTAAAGGAAATACTGAAGATAGAAATACTCCTCATGTTCTTGGATAGGCATAATTAATAATATCAAAATGGCCATACTACCAAAAGTGCTATAAAAGTTCAATGCAATTCCTATTAAAATTCCAATGACATTTTTTGTTGAAATAGAAAAAGCACTCATGAAATTCGTTTGGAAAAATAAGAGGCCCAGAATAGCCAAAGCAATTATACTACAGACTATAATAACAAAAACAGCATGATATTGGTGGGGGAAGGACAGAAAGATCAATGGAACATAATAGAAGACACAGAGACAAATTCAGATATTAATTGTTATCTCACACTAGACAAAGGCTCCCATAAAAATACATTAGAGAAAAGACAGCCTCTTGAACAAATGGTGCTGGAAAACTGGAAATTCATAGGTAGTAGAATAAAATTGAACTCCTATCTCTCGCCCTGCACAAAAGTCAACTGAAAGTGGATCAAGGATCTAGGCATTAGACCAAAGACTATCCACCTACTAGAAGAAAATATGGGCCCAGCTCCCCATCATGTCAGCTTAGAAACCAACTTCCTCAATAAGATTCTTAAAGTGTAAGAAGTAAAATCAAGAATCAATAAATGGGGAAGTATGAGATTTAACAAACTTCTTCACAACAAAGGAAACAATCAAGAAAGTGAAGACAGAGTCTATGAAATGAGAGAAAATTGTCACTACCTGAACTTCAGATAGAGCAATCATTTTAAGGAGATATATACCACTCAAAAAAAATTAACACCCAAAACTCATATAACCCAGTCAATAAATGAGCAAAAGAATTGAACAGACACTTTACATAAGAGGAAATACAAATGGTCCACAAATCTGTAAAAAAAAAAAAATGTTAACGATCTCTAGCAATTAGAGAAATGCAATTGAAAACTACACTGAAGTTCATCTCATTCTAGTTAAGAATGGCAATTATCAAAAATACAACTAACAATAAATGTTGGCAACGATGTGAGGGAAAAGATACACTCATACATTGCTGGTAGGAATGCAAATTGGCACAACCACTGTGTGGAGCTGTATGGAGATTCCTCAAAATACTCTGAATGTAACCACCATTTGACTCAGTTTTCTCACTCCTTGGTATATACCCAAAGGACTTAAAACCCACATATTACAGTGATATATCCACATCAGTGTTTATAGCAGTACAATTATTAATAGCTAAGCTATGGAGCCAACCTAGGTGTCATTCAACAGATGAATGGATAAAAAAATTGTAGTATATATACACAATGGTGTATTACCCAACCATAAAGAAGAATGAATTTATGACATTTGTCAGTAAATGGATGGATCTGGAAACTATCATGCTAAGTGAAATAAGCCAGTCTCCCCCCCACCAAAAAGAAAAAAGGCCAAATGTTCTCTCTGATATGTGGATGTTATCACATAATAAGAAAGGGGGAAGAAAGGATAGAAATTAATTGAATTAGACAAAGGAAATGAAGGGAAGGGAATGGGGAGAAGAATAGGAAGGACAGGGCTTGGGCTATAGCTCAGCAACAGAGTGCTTGCTGAGCATGCATGAGGTACCGTGTTTGATCCTCAGCACCACATAAAAATAAGTATACAAAATAAAGGCATTCTGTCCATCTACAACTACAATTTTTTTAAAAGGAAAGACAGAAAAATGAATTGGACATAACTTTCATATGTTCATGTATAAATACATGACCAGTGAAACTATACATCATGTACAACCACAAGAATAGGAAGTTATAATCCATGTATGTATAGTATGTCAAAATACACTCTACTGTCATTACTGTCATGTATATTTAAAAAAATAAATAAATAATAAAGTTTGAGACAAACTCCAAATAAATTTTCCTCCTCTTAAAAAATATATATGCGTTTTGAACTAATTTCATATACTTCAACTATACAAAAAATTATTTAAGTACTTAAAATTCTATTTTGAAAATGTGCTGATTTTCCTTTTTCATGCATATATCATATAAAAACATTGTATATATACCAATGTCATATATTTTTTCTGAACATTCATATTTGCTTCCAAATTGATTGTGAAATTTTTAGCTGTTATAGAAGTATATTTTATAAAACTACACAGAATATGTTGAACGACAATTTCATCATAAGACCGTAAGTGTAGGACTATGACTCATGAGAAAGTGAAATGAATGAGGTATGCAGCATGATATTCCATTCTCTCTTTTTGGGAGTATCTTATGGAACTACAACATAGATAAAGATCCCAAACAAAGCATAGACATATCATTAAATGCAGGAGATTGAAACTTATTTCAGATTTAAAAGACCAACAGTCTGAGAGTATGAATATTTCAAGGCATCATTCCAGAAAGGAAAATAACTATTAATAATAATAATATCCAGAAATTTGCATAACATCATTCTGGAGCCTTTGTAAAATATGAAGATGTGCATGCACACAGAACTAATAACATTTAGCAAAACAACTAGGTGAGAAACTATGTCACCAATTTTGCCAGTTACTAAATAAACAAAGAAACATAAAAATGGGACTTGTGATAGTATTAGTCAATAGAAATAGAATCAGAAATCACAAATGATTGCTTTATCAGACAAAGAAATTGAAATTTATTTTATTCTTATGAATAACTACTTTAAAGGAATACAGTGAGGAAAGAAATAGAATTTATACAAAAGAAGCAAATGGAACTTTAGGTAATAAAAACTATAATGTCTGAATTAAAACAAACAAAACATGGAGTCAGAAATGGTACAGTAAAAATTAAGTAAACAAGTCAATAGATTTTACAAAAAGACAATATAAAAACAGTGATCCGTGATGTAATCTAGAGAAGTAATGTTTCAATACATTTTTGCATTACGTTTTATGGAATGTTATGGATTAAATGTGAGGTGTTCCCCAAAAGGTCATGTGTGAGACAATACAAGAAGGTGTAGAGGAGAAACAATTGGGTTATGAGGGCCTTAACTCAATCAGTAAATTAATTCCCTGTTGGGATTAACTAACTCCAGGCAGGGTGTTGCTGGAGGTGTGTCAAACTGGGGACTTGATTTTGAGGTATATATTATTTCTCTCTCCTTCCCTGAGCCATGTTCTAGCTGCCTCCCTCTGCCACACCCTTCTACCATGATATTCTGCTGTCAACTCAAGACCTGAGGAACGAGGAGATGGCTGTCTATGGACTGAGATCTCTAAAACCATGACCCCCCAAATAAACTTTTCCTCATCTAATTGTTCTTGTCAGGTATTTTAATTGCAGCACCAAAGAAGGCTGATTAAAACATGGCACTGATCTCAAAATGATCACATTCACATAATTTTTACTATAATTTATTATTATAATTGTTCTACATTTGTTATTAGCTATTAATCTCCTTGTTGTATCTTATTTAAAAAAAATAAGCCTCATCATAAGTATGTATGTGTAGGAAAAACAATATGTTTAGGGTTTCTTACTATCCATGGTTTCAGACATCTACTTGGTATCTCTAAATATATCCCCAAAGTTAAGAGCAGCTAATTTAATTTAATTACTGCCTACCTAAATTAATTGTACTTGGTTGGCATGAATTCTCCTTTGAATTGAAACTTTAGGAAGAAACTGATGGGATATTTGTTAGTAAATTTTAGAGGAGATGGACACAAGGAAATACCTGTGGGCACATACAATACAACAAAGAGGTGGGGTGAGTATTTTTAAGTAATCAAGACATGATTAATAAGCAATTGGTAGTTATGAAAGAAAAATTTGAAAATATATGAAAGATTACTTGTATGTAATTTTCATGTATTTTGAAAGTTTGGACATGAAATTCTGTGCTTATTTTGTGGCTTCCATTTAATTTTTATGACCTACATCTTAGCTATAATAACTTTCAATTTAGTTAGTTTTTAATACACCAAAAGTTAAAGGTACTTGTTATGAAGAAAAATAATTAAAGCTCATGATTTAAATTGACCAAAAGAGACTTCTCAGAGCAAAATGATGTTATATGTAATTATAAAAACTAAATTAAATAACACATAGCCCCTAAATGTGTAGCGAACATAAATTACCACAAAGAGAAAACTATGAATTTCAATTTATGTTATCCTCCAAAATCTCCTAGGTGACGTTTACAAGCTAAATAAGTAGCTAATGTGATTAAATATACCAGAATGTTCAGTAATGAGGCCAGAGATCAAAACTAATCATAAGAATTATGAACAGAGAAGGACCTGAGGGTTATGATATTGGGTAGAAAGAATTACAGCTAAAATTATATGAAGTAAGGTCTCAAGAATCAACAAAATAAGGTGAGAAAAAGAAAAGAAAATACATGGATTCTATCCCAAGCTACTGATATATTCATTTAGTTCTTATTCATTTTCAGTCAGTCAAACAGTGTTATTGGGCACTTATAGTGAGTACTTAAAGTAACTGAAGCACTTAATGATCTGGATTCTTTAGCTATAAGCTCGGACCAGAACTTCAACTAAAGTGCCCTGCTTTGTAGCTCAGTCTATGATCCCCAGGATAAAATTTGTGTTAATATGCTTACTCTAATCTCCCCCATCCTGCTGACACCAAGAGATCCTCAATGTCCATCTCAAGTCTTTAAGCACCTTGGAAGCAAATGTCATGTTTTGCCTCTAGTAAATCACAACATTTTCCTATAGTGGCTCCCATTTTTTTTTTCATCTTTCTAGGTGTTCTTTTGCTATGTCAATAGCTTCTATCCAGATTGCTTCCTATTAATAATTCATATAAGTTATCTGGATTATTTTAGAGGAAGTGGTGATATATGCCTGGGCTTTTAAATTCTGCACTTCTACAACAACTATATTCACCAGCAGCTAAGAAAAGTCAAGGGGAAATAGTTTATAAAATAAGGAAGGAAAGGTTTTTTTTTTTTCTTAAAACCTAATATAGATGTGATTTATATATGCTTTTTCCCTTAGGACCAATGTGTGTGTGTGTGTGTGTGTGTGTGCATGTGTTTGTGCATGTGTGTGTGTGGGTGCGCGCACGTGTGTGGTGGTGGTGGTTTGGGTGGGTTCAAAAAGAAGGGGGACTCTTAATTTCAGTAAAGATGAGATAAGACAAAAAGAAAAAAGAAAGAACAAAACTACCTTTGTGTACTTTCAGAGCCTTATCTTTTTGTCTCATGATCACAGTACTTTAAGTTCTAGTACCCAAACCTAGCACTTCAACACCTATAAACTTGAATCAGATTTAAAAACATGCTGTTTCTCATCTGAAGCCCAGAACAGAAGAACAAGGGACTAGTAAAGAGCACTAAGGAGTGTATCTTTAGCAGTCAAAATTTGCAGGTTTTGTTTTCTTAATTTGTTTCTGAGAATCAATGACCAATAAGTCTGAAAAATATATGGCATTTACTGCCTTCAAGAAAGTCCTGTGACATGTGCTGTTTATGTGGAATTATTTGCAGAGATGAAAGAGGTCCTACCATCTTTCCATCTTCCCATAATAAGCCTGACAATTTATGAGAGTATATCTAGACCACTTTAATACAGACTAGTTCAGATGTGAACATTCAATTTCATGAAGGCAGATGAACTGTTTTCCTCAATGTAATCCTTAATTTTATGTGTTGTTTTAGCTAGGACACGGTACCCAAATGCTTGGCCCAAATACTAGTCTAAGTATCACTATGAGGATGTATTTAGATGACATTAACATTTAAATCTATTAACTTTGTGTAAGGCACATAATCTACCCAGTCTTGGTGGGCCTCCTCCAATATGTTTAAGACCTTAAGAGAAAAGATCTTGGAATACAGAAAAAAAAGGAATCATACTTTCATACTGCCTCTGTATTCAAAGTGCAACTTCATGTCTTCCCTTGGCATTAGCCTGGTTTTTCTTCTCTCTCTCTTTTTCTCTCTTTCACTCCAAATCTCTTTCCATCCTGTTTGATCTGTTTCTCTAAAGAATTTTGACTAATGCATAAGTACTTTAATTTTTCCTTCCCCCAGGAAACATTTATTTAAAATCATTCTTGAGTATGGAAGTCTCTCTTAATTTAGGAAAAAAAAATATCTTCATCTCTGACTAATTTTGTGAGACTATTCATGTGAATCTCCCTATTAATCAATTCTTGTTCATCCATCTGAAATATGCCTAAATACCATGACCCAATTTAAGATGAAAGATACTTTATAGTAATTATATGAGATTCAAAGCCTGGAAATTGATCTCGAGGGAGAAGATCTCTTACTGTCGATTGTCTTCAGCTCCGGACATTCTACTCAGAGAATATTTAGTGGCACCTCCTCTAAGTTACGCAAATCTTTTGCCTGGGTTAACTACTCTACCCAGCCACTGCGTCCTACCAATTCACTGAATATCTTCCATGGTGACTTTCATTGATCATGAATATTGCAACACATTCACACTCAGCTTCCCTTGCACACTTCCATTTGACACCTAGGAAAGCACATTAGCCATTTTTAGTCTTCAATGATTCAGAGTCTGTTATTTCAAGGTCTGTTTTCCAATTACCAACACACACTATGACTCTATCTCAAATGCCTTTTAAATCAATAACATGTTCCATATCAATGATTGGCAAATCCTGTTTATGCAAAAACAAAACTGAAATTATTATAACAAAAAAATTAGATTGTTATTTGTGTACTTTATTATTATTCAGGTTAGTCAGAGTTTTATACTTCTATTCCCACCATCTCCTGCTCACAGAAAAAAACATGAACTTTGGGGAGAACAGTAAACTAGAACCTGTGATGCTCCTTCAGTGCCCATAGGAGTTAACTTGTGCAGAAATACATCTTCATTCAAAACGTATTTTATTACTAGCAACTGTGCTTTCTTGCCATATAATTATTCTAAGTATCCGCTATTTTGTAACTTACTCTAAACTAGGTCCTTATGAAAGATGTTGGGGGCAGGAGTTACCTCAAACACTACTTTTCACAGGAAAAGGCAACATTTGATATATTTTATCTATAAGCACATACTTAAGTATGTATAGTTAGCATTTATAAGTCCACATTCCAAAGGCGTGGACTGCAAGATGTTCAGTTTTTTTTTTATCTCTAATTAATGTCAAATCTTTAAAAATTAGCATAATAATAGTAGGGGGAAAGTTGGCCACCATTTGGAATGGTGATTAACATTTGCTGAGAAAAACACAGCTTTAAGTCTTTTTCAGACATACAATTACATTTAATGTACCAAATACCCAAGCAAGTAACTATCATTAAGCTACATTTCCACATGTGGAAAAGTAAGAAAGTGTGAGAAACTTATATGGAATGGTGAAGAGATGGCGGATGGAAGGTAACTAATACAATTCACTACTGGAGACTAGAGTAACAAAATACTGACAAGTTTGACTTTTCTAGATCTTGTATTTTTATCTCAAAATTCCATTTCTACTTAAATTTTACTAGTTTTATTACACAGACTTATAAGTATAAACAACACATAATTCAGTTTTCATTGAATATTATACAACGTTAATTTATTCTCTGGACTTCGTTTTTTGGCAACTCAACATTTAGTCACTAGAATTCATCTATATCATTGCATAATTACTTCTACAGTATGTCATTGTTTGAATATGCAGCTTATATATACGTTTTTTCTTTTAATGAGAAGTTAAACTGTTTCTACATTATTATTTTTAGCTACTGCTAACAGAACCAAACTATAAACATTTCTTTTTCTGTCTTGATTCAGATGTACTGAAATTTTCCTTGGTTCTACCAAAAACTGTAATTGTTAGATAATGAAGAATGTGATTGGTCAGGCTTCCAAGAGATAGTACCCATTTATTTTCTAAAGTATTTTACTTCCCACCCTCCACAATGACTAAACAATCCTATAGATCTATATATTCTTCAATATTTGATATTGTCAGATGTTTTCAATTCTACCAATGAAAAATACTTTAAATGTTAATTTAAAAGAATGATTGATTATTATGCCTTATCATTTTTGAGGTTTAGCCTTTGTTCATCTTTTTTGACAATTAATGTCTCCTCATCTAATAACTGATTTTTAAATAATGTTAATTCACTTGTCATGTGGATTATTTATGTTTTATATCATTGCTTTCCTGAAGTTCATTATTTTGATATCAATTACTGGCATATCCTGTAAGACTGAATATGTATAATGTATCAAATATAAAATTCGACTGTATGTTGAGGACCCTGGATTGACGTGTGTGTGTGTGTGTGTGTGTGTGTGTGTGTGTGAGAGAGAGAGAGAGAGAGAGAGAGAGAGAGTGAGAAAGAGAAAATAGTTTACTCCATTTGTATCACTATGCAGTCTTTTCACGCTACTGCTAGTATTGATCTCAAAAACTTTAAATTATTATATAAATATAGGTATTTTCATATTTACAACAAGTCTCAGTATAAAATTCTTTAGATAAATACAGGTATCTCAATTCAAATTTTCCCCAGGTCTAATTTCTTTATTGCTAGTAATACTGCTAGTAGTAAAATAAAAACGATTGCTAACCACTTTTATAGACAGCATAATGCTTCAGAATTGTAGGGCACTTAAATGTAGTATTACAATAGGTCACCACTTTCCTACATTTTAAAAATCCATTTCTATTTGTAACTATTGTTGCCTTCATTTCTGTTTAAGATCAAATAGATTTTCTGGACAACATCATACCATACGTATCACTTGAGGTTTGCATGGGTTAGCAAGAAACATTTTCCTGAACTTTAGGAAAATGTAGCTATAACATATACATATTTTTCCTGTCTGGCTAATAGAGTATGAATTGTTCACCTTTCAAAATGTTTAATGAGTCTATAAGCCTTTGATCTTTTTATTATGTTTTTATTATTGCACCATCTACCACAGTTATAATTCCATTACCCTCCTGTCAATGATCTTCCTCATTCTGGTTATAAATCTTGCCCTGATGACTTCTTCTTTTTAATGCTAACCTAGTGCTGAAACTCTTTCATAGATATTCATTTTCTTCTGACCAGTTATCAATACCATTCAGAATCTTAGTCCTTTAATAAATTCATATTACCTTAAAATTCTATTTCAATTGGTATCAAAATGATGATCAATTATCTGGATCATTTTTTTTCCCCTTTCAACTTCTGAACTTAAAGATTCTAATATTTCTTTTTCTGATAGTTCAATCAAAGAATGAAATTATTTCATCTTATAGTAATCCATTTTGGATATAGAAAAAGTGTAACTTGCTGAGTTTTTCTATGAGGATGTATGATTTCTGCATTTGAGTAATTCCCTCTCTTCCTTTACTCCACATACTTAGTTCCTTCCTTACCATAATAGCCAGTCACATTTTTTTTTTCCTAATAGATACTATCTACAGAAATGCTGGAATTCTATTTTGACACAATTCCTATTGTTTTATTAAAGACAAAAAATCACTTTTAATATTCAATTTAGGTTTTATCAACTATATTTTCTTTACTTCTTAGAGCATTTATAATACACGGGAGAGAAAGAACATTTTGTCCAGACACAAAAATCTAGTATTTTCAGTGGAATTCTTCTATGACAACTACAGTTAAAATGAGTAACTCTAAATATTCTAATCTTTGAATATCAGTGTTCAACCCACCTTTTTAAAATTATCATCTCTAATATTTCTTTTTTAAAAATGTTATTCTTTTTAGTTATACTTGATAACAGAGTGTATTTTGACCTATTGTACATGTATGGAGTATAAGGCATTCTAATTAGGATCCCATTCTTGTGGTTGTACATGATGTAGCAGTTCGCTGGTGGTGTATTCATAACTGAACATAAAATTGTGTCTGATTCATTCTATTGTTTTTCCTGTTACCATCATCCTTCTCTTCCCTTCATTCCCCTTTGTCTAGTCTAATCTTTATTCACTCTGGATCTTATTTTTCATGAATTGACTTATATCATTGTCTCCTCCTGAAATATAATCTACTACAAATTTTGCCTAAGAGAATTCCTCAACTAACCACTTAAATTAGTTAAAATTAAAGAATTTCCTCCATTTCTTAATACCTTGAGAGCCTCATCCCTGCTGGGTCCTGGCCTTCTAACATGGATGTATTTTCTTTCATTAAAGGCTGCAATACCATCCACATGTTTTACTGTAACTGTTCATGTCTTTCTTTGCAAGACATTGCCAGTTATGCACATGGTGTCACTCCATTAATATATACTCTTTCCCTAGCATACAATGAGTACCCCATAGAACATGAAGCAAAGGGACATGGAGTTTCACCATGCAGGTAAATTCAGCACTCCAAGCAAATAGGAAATTTCTGATAAACTCTTGAATTGCCTAGTTTATGATCACACATTTTAAAATGGAAATTCCATCAGGAATTTGATCTAGTTGATCTAGAATGTTTTGCAGGTCAGACTTTTGGGGATTTCCAAGAATTACCTGAACTATTCTTAAGATCAATAGGTTTTTGTTGTGCATCGTAATGAGGATATTTTTTTATTATTCACTCAATAGACCTACTACCTTTTCTTCCTGTTGACAACCTCAACAGTCATGCCATACAGTCCTACACTTTTCTTTGTTCTCTTTCTGATGATGTGGTTACAATATAAGTGCAAAATGCCTATTGTGATGAGTACAAATTCTAATGTGATTATTTCTCACTTGATTAAATGGAAAAGTGCTGACTACTAGTTCTTTTGGGCAGCAAGTGATGTTGCCTCCCCTCTTCTTTCTTTCGTCAATATTTTCAGTGCTACCTGAGTTGGTTTTTGAGTAGAAGTCTGCTGGCCAAATATTAAATATAGGATTCAGACCTGTAAATTGAGTCCATGTGTGGTATTTCTTCATGACATACAAGGCAGTTGGGAAATAATATTTAACTTAAGGAGGTCGTTTTCAAGGAATATGAGGAAGATTTGGTTAGGTAAATTTTATGTGAAGGTCAGATTCCACACAATATTCTGCAAATGTACCCCAATTTGTTTTGATAGATTACACATGACAATTAATTAGTACCTTATGAATAAACATTTAAAAAGCAGATTTCATTAAAGAAAGCATCATAATCTCTAAGAGCTTGATGCCTTTAGAATAATAACACTGGATATAATATTTTCCAAACACAAAATTCACAAAATGTTTTATAAACATTCTAAAAAAAAACACATCCTATTTTAAATTTTCTATAGGAGCTAAGTTTTGAGAGATATTTATTTATATTACTCTTCATCTGTGATTTCTAATTCTTCTGCCTTCCTGCTATTGTTCTCCCTTTCTTCTACATTCTGCTCCCACAGATACATCCCATAGTTTGTCACCCCAATACTGCATCATTTCTAAAGTGTTAGTTTCAATCACTAAAGCACTGTATTATTATATCCTTAGGATTTTTGTACAGGACTGTACTAAAATTTGGACCTTGAATATGCCCCAGTGGCCAGTGTGTTTAAAACTTAGTCTCTAGTCCATGGCCCTACTAGGATGCGGTTGAACCTAACACAGGTGGGTTCTGGTTGGAAGAAAGTGAGTCATTGGATTGTGCTTTTTGAAAGGGATATTGGAAACCTGGCCTCTTCCTGTCTCTCTTTTCTTCCCAGCCACCATGAGGCAAACAGTACTTTTCTGCTATGTGCTCCTACCTCAAATTACTGTGTCATCAAAGGCTCAAAGCAACTTGACCAACTGACCATGAACTGCAACTTATGAATTCATCGGTCAAAATAAAGGTTTTTCTTCATAAGTTGTTTATCTCAGGTATTTTGTCATAGTATTAGAATGCCGACTAACAGAGAGTCCCATTCTAATATTAAAAGATCTTTTCAAAACTTCAAATGCATTAACATTACCACTTCTATAGTACAAATAACAGAAAAAGCCACAATGACTCCTCTTATTTAAAACCTAGGAAGTGCATAAATTGCAAATGACTGCTAATAATTTGGAGTCCAAACAGTTGACCTGTGATTATTTTACTTCTTTTGGAATTGTCAAATTAAATATTAGATTCTCCAGAGGGCAGTATGTTGGTTGGTAATAAATGTTTCAATAGGAACAGGAATAAAATGTTAAATTATAAGCACACTTAAGTAGGTTGAGGCAAAATGAAGAGGATTCTCCAAGTCATTTTGAAATAATAATCCTTGACTACAGTTATTGCCTATGCAATAAGTACTCTGCAGAAGTATTTTTGAGTAAGGTTGTGGTGATCTTTGTGCAAGGTTGTAGCTCTGATAGTCTTTTGTGATAGTTTTGTTATCAGGCAAAAGTCATGAGATCCCCTCCTGCATAACTTCTTGGTTTTATATATTTTGTTGTTATTAGGGTTTGACACAGTGACTCCATTTTTAATCTGCCACCTTTTACATGAGAACAGGGCCACACATTTGAAGGTAGGAAGAGAAAAGAAGGCATAAATCCAGTCTCATATTCTTCTTAACTCATATTTTATTTATTTATTACAAATAAATTCCATACTCATTAAATGAAGTTACCAAAGTGTTCTCTGTGCAAGGGAACTCACATACCAAATAATTCCCAGAATCTCAGAGACATGTTTTACTGGAAAATATCTTAGAGGGTGTAAAATTGTCTGCAATATAAAATGGTTATGTTTCATTAACTAAAATTCTGCCTGCTGTTTCAGGAGATTTTCAAACTTAATAAAAGGCTTTATTTGTTATTCCAGGCAGACAGCAAATGTTCCATATGGGGAAATAGAACCTGGAACCTGGACCCCAGTCTCAGAGCTCTCCTCAACTCTTTTGAGTCCCTTTAATGACTATTTACTTGAAACTTTTATCAAGTTTGATCTCTGATACATTTAATACTGGATATCTGATCTTTCAATTTAGTGTGTGCACTTGAGATTTTTCAGGAAACCTACTTCACTTTAATGAGTATATTTACTTTCTCACTTTAAAAGTGTACTTTTGCTTCCTCTTTAACTTTGTGTCTTGACAATGGATGCTGGCATCTTGACTTTTCATGCAAGACCACAGGTTTATGAAATTGGTTGTTCCATAAATATACAATGCAAACAGATCAGCTGTTGTATAATAAAATGTATATTCAGTCTTTGTCCCCAGCTTCTAGCACAGAACTCATAGAAACCTTGGAATTCCCTGAGCATTAGGAGTGATTTTTTCATTCAAAAGAAGCCCCTTGATTATACCTAAATTTATGTTATATTGAGATGACTTTTGTAGGGCCTCTAGGTACCCTCAGGATAGGGATGATTATCAGAAAGACTAGGAAAATAGAACCACTAACTCCCTCTGTAGGGTAAGGGAGTACTGTGTATTAAGTTTTATAAAATCTTTTGAATAACTAGATTTGAGGAGTTTCAGACTTATACTGCAATGGAAGTAGGGGTGATCTAGACTTGAGATTCACATCTAAAGTAGGGGCAGTCTTGTGTAATGGTTACTAATTCCAGGTTTAAAATTTCAGAATTTATTCAAATCATACAGACCTAGTTAGTTTCCACAAATAATTGGTGATTGGTGGTGGAAAACACTTTAAGATGAGCTCTCTGCAACTAGGTTAATACCCTCTCCTTTTCCTTAATGGGAATACATTCCTGAACATGCCAAAGTTGACTCTGCTCTTCATGTCCTACATTCAATATATTGCAATCACCTTACGAACTTTGTTCTTCAAATTATTCCCTCTTCTGTACTTGATAATTTCCATTATTTAAAAGCATGGTCTGTCTTTTCCCTCATATATCAGTACATCTAATGCACGACCTCTCTTTATTTGCTATTAAGTCAGGTTTCTGCTCTTGTTCTAGAATGTTCATTGGAAGAGCTGTCCCAATCAATACCCTGAGTCTCCTCTATCTCAGTCTCCTTCATCTAGAGCGCTCACAACTTTCTCCATATGTTTCCTTATTAGGCACCATAATCCATGGTCCAAACGATCCTCTATTACATCATGCTTGACCATTTAACAGCAGCTCGTAGAGGTGATCTTTCTTATCTTTTTGAAAACTTATTTTCTTTGTCTTTCATTATAATCTGATCTGTTTTCTATGCAGATAAGGTTGTGCCTTCTTAATCTGCTTTGCTAGATAATTTTCAATTGAATTTTAACGTTTGGAGTTCCTGAAAACTAGGACCTGTTCCTTTCTCATTTCTTCAAGTATTCTTCCTTTTATAGGTTCTTTTGTTCAGGGCTGTCACTGAAATAGTATCATACCTATGAAGACGATTTTGCTCTTAATTCCCATGTCTATATGTCCACTGCCGTCAGTATTTGTTTTGAAATGTTAAAGTTTCACATACTTCATTTGTCCAAAATCAAATTATGGCAGTTAATTTCTAGTCTGTTCTTTTCTTTCCCAGTAATCCTTGTCAGTGTTCATTTAGTTGCTTAAGCTGGCATCCATAAACCCACTCCTGGTATCACCAAGGATTTTATCTTTGCAGTTCTCTCAGCCTTAAAAGCTGACCCTGCTCCACTGCCCCCACCAGAGATTAGGCAGGAATCTCTCTATCCAGACACTGACTATGCTACTGTTTTTCCTAATACCGTTATTTTCCCTAAAGTCTTTCTTAGGCATATTTTCTGAAATTCTCATCTTATTTAGAGAATTATTGGATTATTGTGGTTGACTTTTTTTCCCCAAGGATATTCTACCCAGCATATAAAAGATGTTTTGGATTAAGTTAACACATTTCCAGAAAATCTTAAGTTTGATTGATAGCTTCATGAGTCAGTAAGTTGATGACCTTCTATAAATTATTCAAACACTGTAAACTTGTTTATTTGTCAAAATAAAGATATTAATAAATAAAACTTTGTAGCATACACACAGAAAGTATGATGTTAAACTAATGTCTTAAGTCTGTGAATAATGTACAAAATTTAGTTTCCTTTCCATTCCCCTTAAGCAAAGTATACATAATAAAAAAACATGTAGCTGAAATACAGCTACAGATGGCCTACACTTACTAGATTATATTTAGCATTCTATGATATGTAAAGCATTCTTTCACATATGATACCTACATGCTTTATAATATCTCTATGATATATATCCTATGATTATGCCCATTCTACAGATTAAAGAAAACTGTGGAGCAAAGAGGTTAGCTACAAAGTATTTTGGAGTAGGTTACAATTTGAACAGCCTGGCTTTTAGAGAAAGTACCCTTAACTGCAACAATATACAAAAATAAAAGTGTATACTTTTATTTAGGCTCAGTGTGTGTGTGTGTGTGTGTGTGTGTGTGTGTGTTTGCGTACAAGTATATACATGCTTTTGTGAGGACAAAGCTATAAAGAAATAGAAGACTACAATGAAATTGATTCAAAATAAGATATCTAATGAATAAGATTTTTAAAAGTGCCAAATTCTTATGCATAAGTGAATACATTTTAAACAAACTGTCTTCTCTTTTTATCCCATATTAAAAAAAAATTTCATTGTTGT
This sequence comes from Urocitellus parryii, assembly GCF_045843805.1. Lineage (NCBI taxonomy): Eukaryota > Metazoa > Chordata > Mammalia > Rodentia > Sciuridae > Urocitellus > Urocitellus parryii. The sequence goes on along the minus strand of NC_135540.1, from coordinate 118,094,840 downwards.
TCGATCACTCTTACTCACAAAGGAAAGAAAAAAAGTAATACAAATAATAAAATTTCAAAAGCTCTGTAAATTGGGAGTCAACTAATGAGGTCCTCAAGTCAGATATTGTATTTTTATTTAAATGTTCTTGTCATTAAAATACATTCAACCACATTTCTTTATTTTATTACTCATTCCAAAATTAAGTGGCGTCACAACAACCAACTATGTGGGGAAACTTTTTCTTTTTAAAATTATATTAAACTGTTTTAGAGTGTGTTGTTTGGTGCAAAATGAAGGCTTTAGGAACAGCAAATTATTTTTTTATTGAAAGAAAATAATACCTAAATTGCCTAGCAGTTTCACAGGCATAACTAAATGTGCAAAGGGCTTCCTGGGGTTGTAACTGTGTGATTCCCATTTTAGTCAGCGGGGATCATTGACTTTAATAGGAATCATGTGGTTAACACCTCATGCCACACTTCACAAAATCTGAATTAGAGCCTTTTGATTTAAAATAAGGAATCATATTGTACTTTCAAAATATACTTGAATTCTTTGTACTTTTTTTCCCATTCACCTCTTGGATTTAGCACTTTCAAACTGTTTTTGAATGAACGTTAGTATTTATAAGCAATGGGAATGTTGGTTTAGTGAAATCAATTTCTATTGAAACTGACTAGAAATATAGTCAAAACTGACACAATAACATCCAGATTTTTTTTGAGTCAGCCGATACAATCAAGTAGACAAAAAGCACACTGTAATTATTTAATAAAACTAGAAAACAGGCATAACATAAACCATAAGAAAATGTTAATTATTTATTTCTTTAAAGAAAACTTTAAGTAGCTAAAAAGATACTAAGACAGACATTTGGTGTCTTACTAACCACGTAAAATGCTCTAGAAGTAATTGATTTACCACTGTGATAGTTAATTTTGTATGTCAAATGGACTTGCTTAAGGTATAGGCAGGTAACTGGTCAAATATATCTGACAGTATTTTTCTTTTTCTTTTTTTTTTGTAAACTCTCTTAGGACTGGATCAATTACCACAGGAGTGCATGTTACTTTCTTTTCATTTATTCTAATTTGTTATGTATGACAGCAGAATGCATTATAATTCATATTACACATATATAGCACAATTTTTCATATCTCTGGTTGTACACAAAGTAGACTTACACAATTCATGTCTTTATATATGTATTTAGTGTAATGATGTCCATCTCTTTCCACTTTCTTTCCTACCTCCATGCCCCCTACTTTCCCCTCCCACCCCTTTGTCTATCTAGTGTTCATCTAATCCTCCAATACTCCCACCACAACGCCATCGTGAATCAGCCTCCTTATATCAGAGAAAACATTTGGCATTTGGTTTTTTGAGATTGGCTAACTTCACTTAACATTATATTCTCCAACTCCATCTATTTACCTGAAAATGCCATGATTTTATTCTCTTTTAATGCTGAATAATATTCCATTGTGTATATATGCCAAATTTTCTTTATCCATCCATGTATTGAAGGACATATAGTTTGTCTCCATGGTGAATTGTGCGGCTATAAACATTGATATGGCTGTGTCCCGGGTAGAATGCTGATTTTAAGTTCTTTGGGTATAGACCAATGATAGCTGGGTCAAATGGTGGTTCCATTTCCAGTTTTCTAAGGAATCTCCATATTGCTTTTCATAATGGCTGCACCAATTTGCAGTCCCACCAACAATGTATGAGTGTTCCCTTTTCCCCCACATCCTCGCCAACACTTATTTTTGTTTATATTCTTAATAGCTGCCATTCTGACTGGAGTGAGATGAAATCTTAGAGTAGGTTTGATTTGCATTTCTCTAATTGTTAGAGAGGTTGAACATTTTCTTCATATATTTGTTGATTGATTGTATATCTTCTGAGAAATATCTGTTCAGTTCCTTGATCCATTTATTGATTGAGTTATTTTTATTTATTTATTTTTGTGTTAAGATTTTTGAGTTCTTTATATATCCTAGAGATTAGTGCTATATCTGATGTGCATGTGGTAAAAATTTGCTCCCAAGCTGTAGGCTCTTTATTCGCTTCACTGATTGTTTCTTTTGCTGAGAAGCTTTTTAGTTTGAATTGGGTTGCTTTCCTTTTCTATCCCATTCTGCCACGATGTTCTGCCTACTTCAGGCCCAGAGTATAGAGTTGACTGGACCTCTGAATCTGTGAGCCCAAACTAACTTTGCCTCCTCTGAATTGTTCTTGTTGTGTGTGTTAGTCACAGGCATGAAAAGCTAACCAGTATATATTCTGATGACATCTTTCTAGATGACTTTTTACCTTTTATTCCCCTCTACTCTCCTGCCCCACACACTTCAGTGTGCTTTCTGTTCTAACAGGAAAATGGTATCTGTTGACCAACTTGGGTCCGTTTCTCTCATATCTAGAGTAATCCATTACATTCCTGGAAATTTACATATCATCAGATGTGTAAATTGAACAACTTGGTAAGGAAGAATTTGAATAAAACTTCTATGTGGGACATTGCCTAAGATCTCACCCTTGTTAGCAACACTTTTCTTTTGTGTACTTCTCCTAAACTCTTTCTGATTTTTCCATTTTTCTAAGGAGGCAAGATATCACATTTTTTCCAATCCAATTTAAATTATAACTACATAAAATGGATAAATAATATCTTATATGAAGTGTTGAAAAAATAAGAACATATTGAAGAATTACAGGTCACATTCAAAAAAATAGGTAGAAGCTTAGAGAAGCGAGTGCCCTATTCCTACAGGCAGCTGTCACTATGGATGCAGAATCTGAACTACTTAAATATGGGGATGTGATTTTGAAAAATTTAAATATTTTATAATAGATTTGTGTATCATTTATGGTGGGAAATTGTGGTAATATTATAATATGATGACAATTTTGTAGCCTTTTCCTGTTGTCATCACAAGGAATCAAAAGATATACATTGATTTCCTACTATGCAGGAGGTTAGTGGCCATAATCTGAGTTGCCTAAGGGTCAATGGTTTAATAGCATGTTTTTGATATTTACATACATGGATTCATGATATTTATAATTTTGTATCTAACTTCCTTTTCTTTGCTTTAACATTATGAAATCCATGTTTTCATATAGAACTGCCATTTGTTAATTACCATTTCTGTCTAGAGGCATATTAGTTTGAATTTATTAACAATACTTGGGATGCCTAACCGATAAATGTAAATTACTGATGTCTTTACAAATTCAGTCATTATTAATATTTCTGAGTTTATAGCTTTTGAAATAGAAGAACATGTATGAAATGTTTTCTTCCTTAAGAAGTATATTTTGCTAAAAAAAATCTATGAGATATCTGAACACATTAATTTTTAAACACAATTCTGACGACACCATCTCTTTCCATAATGGAAGTAAATAGAACATGTTTATCATGTCCCCTTAAATAACCAAACAATAGACAAAACATAAGAAATAAGATTTTTCAGGTACTGGAGAACAATATAGGACATGAGCTCCTGAAAGAAAGGTACTCAATGACACCAGTTATACAATTGCCTGAACCAATTGCTTAGAAGGGGTACACAGGCAGTAGTAAGTTCCCTTGAGTTGAGAACATCAAATTCAGAACTTACATAATCCCAGAGGTTTAGAGATTGCATTCTAGAACCCAGAAAAGCAAGGTGGGTGGGGGAGGGCTACAGAAAGAACTCTGGGAACAAGTGTTCCTTCAAAGTCTTCAGCCTGATACCAGAAATGCATGCATGAAAAGAAGGAAATCCAGGAAAGAACCACCAAATAGGAGCACCTGGAGAAATCTTCAGTACTCAAGGACACCTGCAGGAAGCACAGGTGCTGACATGTCAGAGTGGACACACCTCCTAATTCAAAAAGCATCAAATAAAGTTCTAGAAGCATTGCCTAGGTAGTAGCACCAAAGTTGTCCAGATTTGGGCTTGACTCAGTAAACAAAGCTTAAGACCCATCAACGCATTTCCAAGTAAACAAAGAAAGAACAAACGCAGCTATATTTGAAAGAAGAGTGAGTAATGTATGGTATACATTCCTTAATGTAGAATATATAATATCTAGCATTTTAAATAAAAATAGCAGACAGACAAGGAAATAAAAGCATAAAACCCATAGTAAAGAAATCAATTAATTAACTGAAACAGATTTAGGAATTACATGGATTTTGGTGGTAATAGCAAAAGACATTCAAAGAGCTATTGGAAGTATATTATATATGTTGAGGAAGGTGGAGGAAAACATTAACTTGATAATGAGAGAAATAATTGACCTTAAAATAACTAAATAAATCTTCTGCAGCTGAAAATACATTTTGGGGGGTAATAAAAGTACAATACCCAGGTTCAATTGAACATTAAAAATACCAGATGACAAAAACAGTTCAGAGCAACAGAAATTGAATAGATATGCAAGATGAAGAAGTTCTAGACATCTGCTGAACAACATATTATCTATAATGACAACAATGGACTGTAACACCAAAAAAATTTGGGAGGTAAATCACTTGTCACATGATTGGTTGTTTTTTTTTTTTTTTTAACCATGGTAATAAAGATAAAAGAGAATACACACAAAGTTAATACTGTTAAAAAATTAATAGGAGTTTAGCAAAACAGGAAAGCCAGATCATATAACACAAATTATTTACAATATTTGAAAATACAAATAAATCTCTAATGACATTGAGATTATATATGTTGTTACTTAGGGAGAGTGAAAACAGAGGGGTAAATTTTCAGGAAAAACATGAAGAAATATGAGGGATTTATGGAAATTTTTTATTATTTTGATTGTGGTAATGGTTTCATACTTGTAGTTATTATTATTGAATTGTACACTTTATTGCTCATAAAGGGTACATCCACAGAACTAAAAAAATACTTTTAGTGCATAGATTGTGAAATGCTAGACTATACTAAGAATGCATAATGTCAAATAATTCTTAAGAGATGACAGCCTTAATCAGACATTACAAAAACAACAGTGCTGTTGGTAAGATGGCAAGACAGGAGTCCTCTGACTCATGGAAAACAATTACTAGTAGCATCCACAGACATAAGTGACTTTGGGGGAGCTAGGGGATCCAAGTAAATGCTGCAAAACTCTAGTGGAGCCCAGTTGTGGAAGGCCTTTTCTAGAAAGCAGACCAAGGCTCAGCTGGCCTCCACTGACTCTGGTACAGGATGCAGATCCAGACAGTGCCATTTCCCCATGGACTCACCTGCAGTTCAATATGGTCTAGGTCCTGACACAAACACCATCTCTAGTGGGAGTCACTCCTGCCATGAGTCAAAGGCCTATTAAAGTCAGTTCAAGTTCTGGACCCTAACATGACCTTTGACCCAGTGCTAGCCCACAGAGATATGGTCACAGGGTAAATCTTCCCCCTAGGGTCTTACCAGAAGATATACTCATCCATGTCCTAGAGACAGAGCCACTGAACTCAGCTGACCATGGAAACTGAAGTGGCCCTCTAAGTCAACTCCAGTATCTGCAGTATCTGCCAGTCATGGTCCAGCAGAAATCTGCCCACTCAGAATTTAGGCAAGAGAAATGCTCCTCCATGCCCCTGAAAGATGGTATCAAACTGAAAATATAGATAGAAATGTCTCATAACAATTTTAGCTGAATTTGAGCCTCAGTATATTAATGATCCACAGACCAAGTAATAATATTTTAATATTAATACTACAAATAATAAGACATAATCAATGTCTATAATGAAGTTAACTAACCAAATAGTTTGAAGTTCAGAATTCCAGTATTGTGTCTTCATATGATTAGGCTGAAAGTTTTTTTAGATATTTGAAAAGGATCAATAACTTCTTCTTTAAAAATTATGCCTTATTTTAAGAAAGAAATTATACACTCAATTAAAATAACATCATGTATCATTTCAGTTACAAACTTTGTCAAAACATTGTAAAAGGTAGACCAAATTTGGGAAGAAGGAGAGTCTCATTTTAAACTTGGCCTATACATATATTTTATCAGACTGTTCATGACCTTCAGGTCTTAAAGTTTCTATTTTGCAGTTAATGAAAAACATAGTTTAGATAGTTTCTAATAATGAATTAGAACATTAAAAATATCTAGGACTCAGAGCAAAGAACCAGATTATCAAAATCTGCTTACCTTCTTTGAGGATGAGAAATATGAATAAATAAAACTATATCTAAGAAACATTCTTTTGTGGCAATGAACCAAAATCACAGATGATAAAGATGATACCACACTGGACTTTAAGACATAGGATTGATTAAATTTTTTTAATTTTTAAAATTTGTTTTAATTAGTTATACATGACAGTAGAATGCATTTATGGCCTTTGATATATCATACATAGATGAAACGTAATTTCTCAATTTTCTGAGTGTACCTGATGCAGACCGTATTGGTCATGCAGTCACATATATACATACATTAATAATGTCTGTTTCATTCTACTATCTTTTCTATTCCCACATCCCCTCATCGCCCCTCCCATCACTTCTCTCTACCTAATCTAAGGTCATGCTATTCTGTAGTGCCCCCTGCCTTATTGTGAATTTATATTCGAATATTAGAGAAAACATTCAGTCTTTGGTTTTGTAGGATTGGTTTATTTTGCTTAGCATGATATTCTCTAACTCCAACCATTTACTGGCAAATGCCATAATTTTACTCTTCTTTAAAGCTGAGTAATATTCCATTGAGTATATATATCACATTTTCTTTATCCATTCATCTATTGAGGAACACCTAGGCTGGTTCTGTATTCTAGCTATTGTGAATTGAGCTTCTGTAAACATTGATATGGCTCTATCTAGGGATAGAGTCACATGCTGATTTTAAGTCCTTTGAGTATAAAGCAAGGAGTGACATAGCTGGGTCAAATGGTGGTTCCATTCCCAGTTTTCTGAGGACTCTCCATACTGCTTTCCATAGTTGTTGCACCAATTTGCAGTCCCACCAACAATGTATGAGTGTACCTTTTCCACCACATTCTTGCCAACATTTATTGTTGCCTCTATTTTTGATGATTGCCATTCTGACAGGAGTAAGATGAAACTTTTAAGGAAAGCAGTGGCACAAGTTGGAAAAAGATCAACTTATCTACTCTACAAAGCTGAAGACAAAATAGTCAAGCTGATATGAACAAAACAGTACCAGAGGAAGTTTGCAACAGAATCACAAGGGTCGAAGGAAACTGTTTCAGTCAAAAATAAAAATTTTTAAGAGACCTCATTCCAATAAAACTGAAATGGCAGAGTCAGAGAACTGAGGTCATTGACAGTGGAGCTGTAGGAAATGAATCAAATTGTCAGGCAAAGACGGTGATTATGAAGAAAAGAAGAAAGATTTCCAAGGTGAAAGTGATAATGATAGTAGTACAGATGTTGATGGAGAATGAGATAAAAGCAAATCAAAGGTCATGTATTGGAGTGCAAGGAAGTACATCAAGTTATGCAAAGAAAGAAGACAGCTTTACTAAAAAGCAAATAAAAGATAACTTATCCTGCTTATAGTATGTCCTTCTCATATCATGTACCTCTGACAAAAAGAGTGATGGTAGCTATATACCATGGTTAAAAGAATTACTACCTAGGTATATGGAGTATATAAGAGGCTTATGAAGAACAGGTAGAACCAGAGTTTTCTTTAGCTCAGATCCTGGAAATTGTGGATACAGAAAGTCACATCTAGTGGGATATAGAGGCATGGAGACCAGACGAGAATGACAACTTGGAAACAGCTCTAAGGAAGAAACTGATAATTTGCATACATTTAAAAACTTGACTCAGAGCATCTAAGAACCCAGAGACAGGGATGTCCTCATGTCAATTCAGTTATTAGTTATTTTATAAGCAACATTTACACCAAATAAATTAGGCATTGGAGATGTCCTGGTGAAACTTAAAGCTTTTAAATGCTTAAAGTTTTTCAAGACTTTCAAGTGTAATACAGTATATTTGTTTTATATTTAAATAATATTTTTTATTATGAACATTCAAAAATGTGTGCTTTATGTTGCCTTATTAACTTATGGTCATGGTAAAGTAAAAATATATGAAAAGCATATTATGAATAAACACCCATTGATATTATGTTTTGATTTTGGCTAACACTGAGTTAAATAAATACTTTTCATATGTTTTCAGTAATACCTGCTTGTTTTAATTTCTTCATAAATTCTATTATTTGTTTGATTGATATTGTGCGAAATTCTAATAACAAGGATATTTTTAATACTTCATTAACAGCTTTAGTTTTTTAATGTGTTATGATTGTAACAGCATTTGCTCATATTTCTTGTAGTATAGAGAGCTACACTTTGAAATTTGCCTTTTTTTAATTGCACACTTATAAAATTATGAAATGAATTCAAGATTAAGAATTATTTTATTTTAAAAAATCAATGCCGTACCAAATTTTGATAGCTAAATGTCTAAAAAATTATGAAATAATATATTATCCAATGTTGGTGAATTGCATTTCAATACCTTTTAATAAATGTACAATATAAAACTGAAACATACTACATACATACATATATGTCATTTTAAGAAACCCTTTGAAAGAAAAAAAATAGACAAAGGAAACATTTTAAAAATTTCCATTCATTTTAAATTGTTTTCAAAAACAGAAAGTTTCCCTTTATTTATGTTTATAATGTCATCTTTTGCTCCCAGTGGAAATAAATAAATAAGGAAAAAATTGTACTATTTTCCTGCTGCAGTCTGGCTGGGCAAAATAACTGGGGGGTGACAAGCAACTTGTGAAGATTGATACAGTGGGAGCTGCTTCTCTGCCAGACAGCAGAGGTATATATACTTAACTAATTACACACAGCTTAACTTAATTAACATCATCTAGATACAGCAGTCAACCAATAAGGAATCCTCATCATCTTAATGGCTCGCTGGCGTTGCTTCATTAACCACTCCTTCTGGCAAAGTGCCAGGCACCATCTTGGCTTGATTTCAGCCCTCAACATTTTCCCAAATGAAATATTTGTAAAATATATGTGGATTTATTTATGGATCTATAATGTCACTCTTTCTCTCTTTTTCATTTTGTTCTATGCAGGTCTTCAGTGGATAATGTGATTTCCAATCACATTACAAAGGAAAATCAGCTTTATTCAATTTACTAAATGCATGTCAATCTCATCCAAAAATTTTCCCACAGAAAAGTCCAGAATAATGTTTTACCAAATATCTGGGGGTTTCATGTCCCAGAGAAGATGACATCAAAAATTAAACATCATGAACATGGCACATACATGTGCTAGTGTTTCCATGAAGTACAGAAAACACTTGAGCAAGAAGAGTATCTATTCAGTTCAGTTTTAAAAATAGTTCAGTTTTAAAACAGTTCACTTTTAAAAATAATTGTTAGGCAAAATATACATTTATGAAAGTGAGTAATCAATGAAAGATTCATATATGTATTCATTAATAAATCTAGAGAAGCCTAAACTCCACAATAATTTAGATTTTATTGTAAAACATTGATCTATACAAATATTATTATTTTCCTTATCAAAAACTTAGAGACAAAAATACTATAATAGAACACAAATTAGATCATGAGTTCTTAAAAAACACTTTATATTCAATTTTTTTCATCGAACATTGTATTAAAGTCATTGAAAATATGATTTGAAAATAGAGGGAGAAAATAAAAAAGTAAAGGATGTTTAATAAAGTCATTTTACACAATAAAAATGTCTCCACAACAATCACAACTAAAAAATACAAACTTAAAATGCATACTAAAAGCACATGATCCAGATAGTAATAAATATTTTAATAATTAATTGTCTGGCACACCTCACTAGAGGGTTTTTCCTACATTTTGATTTCCTATTTTGATCTATCTCTTCACATAACTCAAAATTGGTAAGACTTTGTATAGATAGAAAAAAATAGTTCATTTTTAAACTATTTTTTCTTTAGCATCATTGATCAATTTTATTCTTTTATTTGTCCTCATCATGTGATCTTATCATGTACATTTTTGATATTGATTTATATGAGATTCTTTGTATAACTGTCTTTCAAAATGCTGTATTTCTAAGTTAGGAAAAATAATAAAGAAAATTTGTAGAAAGAGATATTTTAGCTGGGCTCAGTGGTGCATGCCTACAAAACCAGACACTCAGAATGCTTAGGGAGGCAGCCATTGGAGGACAACCTGAGCAACTTAATGAGATCCTGTTTCGATTTTATTTTTTAAACAGGGTAGAAGTGTACTTGGGTTGTACAGTGCTTACCCAGCAGGTATGAGACCCTGGATTCAATTCCCAGTATTGAAAGCAATAGCAAGAAAAGAAGATTTTAACTCTAAAAACTAAAGCTCATTTATTAAGTTGTATTTACTTTGTACTAATGCTAGAAATAAAATTATAACTTATTAAAGACTCTGTTGACCATAATATTGACTACTCAGTAGAAATGCCAATAGTTGTATTATCCGCTAATTCTTTTATTGTGTTATCTAGGGACAGAGTTGAACAAAATATAATATTTTAATATTGTAGGTTACCTAGGGCTTTCTAGCATAAACAGCTTAGATTCTAAACAAAGCAACTAAAATATATATGTTATTTTTAAGGGAAAGATCCATATTGTCTTTTAAAAAAATGTGAAATGATTTCATAAGTCAGATTTATAAATTCAAGTTTCTAAAATTGTTTTGGCTTCGTTAATTGTTCATAGTCCTTTAAACTCACGAAAGACAAAATACATAATGAAGTAGATGAAATAGTTGGGGCCTCATCTAATAGGGCAAGGTTTTATATGAAAACAGGCTTTCTGTTTCTGAAAATATTGTAGACCAGATATCTGGGAAAATGTTCGATGATAACAGCACATTACTTATTTTAACACAGTGTAAAAAAAAAGTCTGTTTAAAAGTTATCTTTAAACACATTGTTAAGTTAGAGACAAAACAAAATCAATAGAAACCAGAATCAAGAATACTTGTAAGTTATGTGTGTAATGATACAAACATTGCATGCTAACTAGAAGATGTGGAATATGCTGTTTTCTTAAGAAATCTTGAGGTCTACTCAAACTGGTACACAGTCCCTTCAATGAATAAAGTAGAAAAAAAAATTATCCCTTAGAATAGACAGTGGATCTCGAGTTGTCTTGCTTTTAGGTAAAAGAGATGATTGCAAAGTGAACAAAGAACAAAACTTCTCCCTTGGACATTCTTAAATATAAGTGTTCTTTCTCATGACTTTAAGTCAATACTCAACAATGTCTTTGTGCTCAAAATAAAAAATAATAATAATAAAAAGATGAACATGTAAGCAATCTAAAATTTGACTTAGCAATGCATAGCAAAAACAAAAACAGAAGGCAAATCATTTCTAGAGAAAGATAGTTGAACAGCAGCACTTGAAAATTCTCACATGTATAATATTTCATGTATTTTGATAAGGCATTTTTTTAAGAAATCACTAAACACAAATGGCAATGAACAATTAATATTTATGTCTTCAAAATAAAACCTTTATACTGGAACTGAGTATTGAAGTTATTATATATAAAAATACAAAACACCAATTATAAGCATTCAAAGAGAGAGCAAATGTGAAGGAAATATGATAAAGTTAAAACAGACCAAAATGAAGCAGCTTCAGAAAAGAACAACTAGATACTGAAATAAAATACATAAGAATAAAGATCAGATCCTGGACACTCAAAATAAAATGAAGAAAGAACTGGTAAACTGGTAAACTGGAAGATAGGGTAAAGACGTTATCTTGATGTGAGCAAAATACATCAAAGAACTGGAAAGTATAAAAATGAGAATAGAAAAGTGTGAAGTCTAACATCTGTTAAACCCCAATCTCTCTCCCTGCACAAAACTCAACTCAAAGTGGATCAATAATCTAAGCATTGGATCAGAGACCCTGCACCTACTACAAGAAAAAGTAGCCCAAATCTCCATCATGTCAGCTTAGCAACAGAATTCCTCAACAAAACTCCTAAAGCACAAGAAGTAATATCAAGTATCAATAACTGTGATGGTTTCAAATTAAAAAGCTTTTTAAATGCAAAGGAAACAATCAAGAATATGAAAAGAGAGCCTACAGAATGGGAGCAAATCTTTGTCACCTGCAACTCAGATACAGCATTAATCCCCAGGATATACAAAGAACTCCAAAAACTTAACAACAACAACAACAATAAATCAATCATTAAATGGGCAAAGGAACTGAACAGACACTTCACAGAAGAAGAAATGCTATTGACCAACAAATATATGAAAAAATGTTAAAGGTCTTCAGCAATTAGGGAAATGTGAATTAAAACTACACTGAGAATCATCTCACTCCATTCAGGATGGCAATTATTAAGAATACAGCTAACAATAACTGTTGGCAAAGATGTAAGAAAAAAGGTCACTCATACATTGCTGGTGGGTATGGAAATTGGTGCAACCACTGTGGAAAGCAGTATGGAGATTCCTCAGAAAACTTGGAATGGAACCACCATTTTATCCAGTCATCCCACTCCTCAGCTTATACCCAAAGGACTTAAAATCAGCATACTATGGTGAAGAGGCCACATCAAAGTTTGTAGTAGCTCAATTCACAACAGCTAAGCTATGGAATCAACCTAGGTGCACTTCAACAGAAAAATGGATAAAGAAAATGTGGTACAGATACACAATGGAGTATTACTCAGCCACAAACAAGAATAAAGTTATGAAACTTACCAGTAAATGAATGGAACTGGAGAATATCATGCTAAAAAAATAATCCAATCCCCCCAAACAGGTTAATGTTCTCTCTGATGTATGAATGCTAACACACAATAGCAGCTGGGGGGCAGGTAGAAGTACTTTGGAATGATGGGAAGGGAGGGGGATGGAAATAGGAAAGACAGTAGAATGAATCAGACATTACTTTTCTATGTTCATATATGAATACATGACCAGTATAATTCTACATCTTGTTCAACCAAAAGAATGGGAAGTTATATTCCATGTATGTATAATATGTTAAAATACATTCTACTATCATGTATAACTAAAAAGAACATTTTTTTAAAGTCTAACATCTTATATCTAATATCTAATTGGAGGACCAAGAAAATCAGTTTGAAAGAAAAATAAGGAAGAGGTAAGAATCCATAAAATAATAGCTAAAATATTTTCAGATTTAAAGAAAGATGCTATTAAAACCTCCCAAGTAGAAGGACACAACTAACTCTCTCTCTCTCTCCCTCTCTCTCTCTCTCTCTCTCTCTCTCTCTCACACACACACACACACACACACACACACACACCCCTTATGCACATGGATTCTTTTAATTGAAAATGGATTTCTCCAAAGACAAATACTGAACAATAAAGGCAGACAGAAATAAAACACAGATTAATTGCAAGGAAATAACATTTGCCTTAAATAGTTTTATTAAAAAAATCATAAAATGGCATAATAGTATCTTTAAAGTCATGAGATAAGATAATTAACTACCTAATATTGTGCACCAGGAGAAATTATTTTAAACATGAGGGTAAAGTGAGAATTAAACAAAGCTGAAACTAGAAAAGGTTTTATACACGAATGTTTTATTTTTCTATGATGGCAAATAAATAATATTTGGAACAGCAGATATTCTTTTCAGAGGTGCTGTGAGGAGAAACTGACCAATGTATAGTCCCTTATTGAGTGGGAAACTCAGCATATCTGGCAGCTACCTACTTACTCTTCCATTTACTCAGATATTCACAGATGTGGCTTTGAAGAGAATACGTTTATATTTTCTAAACCTACTGCAAGAAAGAAAGGGGGGTGGTTACTAAGTTTCCTGAAATATTGTACATTTAAATAGTGCCAAGAGGTCAAAAATCCTCCCTGCCCAGCCTGCCTAAATGTTTGTCTCCTTGTTTGTTTTTGTGTTTGTGTTTTTCCTGTCTAGAAATCTGGACCTCCCTTTCCTTAGGGCATTGAAATTGCAAATATAGAATTGAAAGTTCCTCCTCTGTCCTTTTCAGTAGTAAATATTTTTAAAAGCCTCTTGTAAACTTTACAACTCAGGGCTATCTTTCTCAAGGACTTAGGAGCTATCTTGTTGAAGTGTAACCACCAAGGAAGATATTCCTGTCACCACCCGGTGGTAGGGGAAAGTAGGAACCAAACTTAAATGTACACTAGTTATCATAAGAAGATGGCTTCAACCCAGGGAAGAACATGTCCAAACTCAGGAATAAAGACAAATCTCCTTATCCCATTAAACAATGTCTCCTTTAATTCCTCCATACTTTTCCATTAGCTCTCCAAGATTTTAACCAAGCATCTTACCTTTTATTTACTTATTATCTTGGGGTGGGGGGTGGTACCAGGGATGAGGATTGAACTCAGGGGCACTCAACCACTGAGCCACATCCCCAACCCTATTTTGTATTTTATTTAGATACAGGGTCTCACTGAGTTGCTTAGAGGCTCCCTGTTGTTGAGGCTGGCTTTGAACTTGGGATCCTCCTGTCTCAGCTTCCAGGGCTGCTAGGATTACAGGCATGAACCACTGCACCCAGCCAACCAACCGTCTTATCTTTTATTTCAGTGGAGAATAGTTCAGACTCTCTTCCCTATTGCAATAGCTTCAATAAAATGTTCCTGGCTCCTTTAACTTTGCAATGTGCAATTTTTCTTTGACAGCACTTCAGATGATTTTGTTTTCCATCTTCCTTGTGCTCAAGGAAATAGTATTCAAATGCTAACGGGAGACTTATTTAAGAATGCATAAGTGGAATCAGTTCAGTGTTTTTTTTTTTCTATATGTATATGCATGCATAAATACATCAATATTGAAAATCCTCACCACTAGCATTATTTCCTCAACCCAGTCCTATTTCTTTGCTATTCCATAAATCTTATAACTCTTATAAGCTTTAGTCCAAGCATTTAGAGTTTAGAGAACATAAAGTATAATAACCCATTTAGAAAACATTTACAAGGAAGAATAGATGAAAATAGATCAAGCCAGGACTTGGCTAACAAAAACTATCTGGGTTACTGTTTCTTCCTGCCATTCATATGATAGCACAAGAAAGCAAAGAATATGGATTTATCAGTTTGCAATTGAATACCACTCCTTTTATTTAACATCTTTGTGTATAGAAATAGCAGTGCATTTTCAAAGTAGTCAGGTTTGACATGTGATAACAGTGGTAAATAAACTCTCTGAATTTGTAATAGTAAATGGACCAAATTTAGGAGACCGAAGTTCTGTTTAGAGAAAGCAACTTCAATAAAAGATCTAACGTTGTTTACAAAGTTATATTCCTAGCAGGATTTTAATTGCTTCCATTCCATTGTTCTCTTTTTAATAGGACTTAGATATCTTAAATATATGCTTCTAAATCACAAACTCATTTCTTTGCTCTATATAAATATGGCTTTTTATGTGAAGTGATTAACTTTGTGGATGACCCAATTACAACTATTGCAATGCAAGCCAAAAGACTAAAATAATGATTTAGAGAAACAACAGAGAAATTTATTATTAAAGACAAAATATATTATTGCATCATCATCAAAATTTAGCTTTTTTTCCAAATAATTCAATCATACATATTGAAAACAGTTATACTACTCAGCCTTTTTTGACTATTCAACTGTTTTTATCTAGATTTTCTCAAGACAAATTGGGAATTACATGTTATACTTATTCACAGTTACTCAGTGAGAAAAGCAACTAACATTATTTCTCCCACCCTATGTCCAAAGAAAGGAGACGATGAAAACAAAACATGGGTGCATTTAGTTACCTCATTGGGTGTCAATTTGTTAATATCATAAACCCAATATTTTGGCTACCAAGGCAAAAATATTTGCTATGTCCACAGTTCATATATTTCTACTTAGAAATAGCTACATAAGTATTCAAGTAAGAAATAACCTATTCCAACCTGCTTTCTTACCTCCACTTCAAAGCCATACAATACTTTCCCGTGGATTCTAGGCAAGGATGGAGTATATACAGAGGCCCCGAGGTCATTTCTTCTGTGTAAAACTATTTAGACTTAATTCAATTAAACAACTCTCCATAAGAAAATCTTCTCTAGCCACCATGTATACAGTTCTCACTGTTGTCTGTTTCATATCATCATAGAGCCCTTTGATAACACTGGCTGCAATTGTTTTTGCATATTTGTGTTATTATATATTTTCTATCTCGTACTAAACTATAAGCTACATGAGAACAGGCATTGGGTTTATTTCACTTAATATTTTATTCCTAATGCCCAGGACATAGACTAGCATTTATGGTAGGAACTCAGATATACGGGGAAAATGACGACATAAAGGAAAAATAAATAAGAAAATTTCTTTGACTAAAAAACTGAATATGTAGTGTCCAAGATCCTTTCTATCCATTTTACTACTATTTTTGACACAGATTCTAGTGTGCAAAACCTGTGTTTCTCTTTCATTTAATGCTCCTGAGCTAAGTTTCATCATCAATGTGACATACCTAAATAACCTCAGATTTTAAGAAACAAACTGAAGGTTAAATAACCAATTAGTTAAAAGAGACATGGCATTTGAATCTTGACTTTCTATTATTTCTTTCAGTTATCTTTTGGCACGGTGTGAAAGAAACAAAAAATTCTTGGTGTACAACAGAAAGCACTTGGGAGTTTTGTGGGCATGGATTGGCTGGAAGTCAGCTGATCTAGGCTCGGGATGCCTGTGGACTCTACTGACTATAGTCAAGGTGTTCTTGCATTCAGGAGACCCTGGGATGTCTAATCTAAATGAAGCCAACAGGGACAGGTGGCCATAGAGACTAATTTATTATCCTTCTTTTGTAAATAATGCCCTGGTCTTCTCATGTCTAGGTGGCTAAAGAGTTTTGTATCAAGAAATGTGATGCTTGATCCAGATTTAGGGGAAATATAATTTGAAACACAATGTCCTCTCAACCCAGCAAATTCATCTACAAAGGTAGAAGGGAAAGAACATGATTTAATATTGGTTAGCATTAAGCCATGATGTC
The DNA here is from genome assembly GCF_045843805.1 of Urocitellus parryii. Classification (NCBI taxonomy): domain Eukaryota; kingdom Metazoa; phylum Chordata; class Mammalia; order Rodentia; family Sciuridae; genus Urocitellus; species Urocitellus parryii. The sequence goes on along the minus strand of NC_135540.1, from coordinate 118,077,825 downwards.
ATGTTGTTCCACAGACAATTTAGGGAGAGTCTGCAAAGATGGAAACAAATATCACTCTTCAAATTGCCAAGAAAATAGAACCCATTAGTTACATTCATAAAACAAATAATAACTAGTCAAATAAGAGGATTTTGCAATATCATTTACCACACATCATCATAAATTCACTGGGTATTTTGAGAGAGTTTTTGTGTTAAATAATTGTCTTTATCCAGAAGAACAATAAACCTAAAACATCCCATGAGACATCTTGTGAGAGAGAATTTTGGAGTGAGGTGACCATAGAAGGTACACTCTTAGTATCCCTCAGACACTGAGAGAGAGAGGAGCTATTTCTTTTTTTTTCCTCTCTAGTATTTATTTCTATTACATTGCATATTCTTAAAACCAATAGGATTTTATTTATTTATTTATATTTTTAATTTTTATTGTTGGTTGTTCAAAACATTACATAGCTCTTGACATATCATATTTCACACTTGGATTCAAGTGGGCTATGAACTCCCATTTTTACCCCGTATACAGATTGCAGAATCACATTGGTTACACATCGACTGATTTACGTATTGCCATACTAGTGTCTGTTGTAAAGAAAAAAATAAAAACAAGGGGGAGAAATGAATTACAGTAGAAGGGGTAGAGAGAGAGGAGCTATTTCAGCTTTTGTTTTTGGTAGTCTCATACCAAGGACAGAGTCCTCAGGTTTTCTTGAAGACATGGCTTGTCATAAAGCAGGCAGGAGGCTTATTAAGCTTTCTTAAAGATGTTCGTGCATTTCATGGATACAGAAAGAGGACTCATAATTACATGTTTTCAAAAGTAAAGTCGATGAAAGAGGAAGAGGGCAATGTCTCTACTTATTATCGACAGGAAAAATGAAGCATTTAATTTTTAATTATAATATTTCTATACAAGATCTAAGTGCAGAACAGATAGATTTTCCTGTCTACTTTGTTACCTTGGCCAAAATAAAGAGCATGATCCTTATCAAAACAGAGAGACAAGGAGATAGACTCTGTTTTATTAGTGGTAAGAACTGAAAATTGTACTGACAAAGTTTCAGGATACAAAGGCAAATACCTGAGGTCAATGATGCTGTGGATCAGGAAAAAAAAAAAAAAAAAAACAATGCCATCCGTGTCTGCTTCCAAGAACCTATTAGCTCTTACAGATCATTAATATAGATCATTAACAATGATTGATGTCTCACAGATCATTAGTAATGATTCCAAAATTATAAAAAAAATTATATTTAGAAAAATCTTGAATCTATATCTATCTCATTCTCTATATTCCCCCCCCCCTTGGAGATATTTAAATAAAATCCAAAATTTGAATAGATGTTCAAAATGTCTGTATACACAGATCAATAAAAAGAACTTCCAGCATCCTTAAATGTATAAAAGCATGCTCAACATCGGTCATAATAAAATGAATGCTAATTTAGAATATACTGAGATATCATTTCTCCTCGGACAAAATACAAAAATCGAGAAATCAAAATATTTTCTTGGTGAGGTTTGAAGAAATCAAAATTTTCTTGCTTTTTAAATTTCTCTCTATGGGGGTTGTATACTTTCGTATCTCTCATCTCTGCATGCCAGGTTTTCTCAGGTAAACTATCCTGTTGAAGCTAGTAAAGATACAAAAGTATACAACCTCCATAGAGGGAAATTTGATAGTGCCTACCTGTTTTCCTACCTCAGTCTACCTACTTACATATCTACCTTGCTAAGCAATATAATATAGAAATTTATTACACAAATATCTGGGAAAATAGAAATGATTCATATAAATTATCTTAATTGTGACAGAATCTTGGTGATTGGTGATATTGAACAAAAAAAAAATCTGCTACCCCTAGAGACCTCATCCATTCTTAAAAAGCCGTAAGGGACTCTTCACATTTCAAAATAATTGCTTTTTCATCATTTAATGCTGATTACTAACCACCTTATTAATTACATTCTCTTCATTAAGGATATACATTTGGAAAGACAGAAAATTCACAATGACAGATAAATTTTTTTAAATGAATCAAAAAACTATTTATAATACCTAATTTCAGTTAAAAATCTTTCAGAAATAACATATAAAGTAAAAATACAGTGGAATACCTTATTTATTGTATTGTCATTGATACAGTATCAAGTTTCTTCATGGTATCTCAGTATTCTTTGAGTTTTTGCTAATGTTTGGATAGAATAATAATTCACTGCAATAGTGAAAATAAATGTATAATGTATTCCTCTACCAAGTTGATTTGATGCTCACCAGAGTCCAACAATTGCACTTGGTACCAGCTTTGTTCCAGGGAACAAGAGAAACATGGGCCCTGCCCAACACATACTCGAAGCCCTGTCTGATAGACATGACAGCTGTCACAGGTTATCTCAGGAGACTGTTTCAACACAAAAAGAGAAGCTTAAAATTTTTCACAGAGTAGATTGAATTAGGAATAAATGATTAAAGTAAGAAATAAAAAAAAACATGAAAGTCAAGACAGGAGAATTAATACTTGCAAAGCTATGACTTTTGTTTCATTTTTGATAAAGGATAAAATGTGTGATTTGTTATCATGAGGTCACAGGAGAAAATAAATCTAGAAAGGTGGGTGATGTTCAATTCACCAATGTCTATATTTGTAATTATTTCATCCTTGAATGACACTAATTTTTATTGTTTAGATTTATTTAATATTTTTAACTCACTTATGTGTTAAAAATATTGTTTATCTTGTTTCTAGAATGGTCTCAGGCAACAGTGAGAAAATGGTAGGAGGTCTGACATTGGTGAAAGAGCCTAACAAATATAACTGATAAATTTAAAACCTCTTTAGCTCAGCATGGTAAAGTAACCTACTGATATTCCACAGATTTGGGTTCTATAAGGAGTTCTGTCAGAGATTGTTCTTGTGACTTTAAGAGAAGGACTTTAACTTTTATGCACATTTTTCTCATCTTGATACATTAACAATCCTTCTAACCCTTGTAATCTAAATTATGAAATCTGCTGATTTTCTCTTTTAAAACCAATTATGAAAACCAATCAATGCTTTTCCTTAAGTGAGCAAATCATTTGCATTGCATGCTGTACTGCTATGCTAAACTATTTTCTTCACTTTAAAAAGAAAAAGAATTTAGGATAGAATTTACAATAATAAAAGGAGACATTGGATTCCTTAACATAATTCTTAACGTTTTCCCCAGAATTTAAATGATTAGGCAGACAACATATTTCTATCCTCTATGTTCTAAACTTAAAAGAGACATATTCTGCCTTGAGCAAAAATGAAAGTGAGACTTTTGCTGTAGAATGACAATTATCGACAATAACAATCAAAGATGGGTTATGTCACTTAAATGGCAAATTCACCCTTTTGGCTGTGGGCATAAATAAACAAGATAATCACATACTGTTATAAAGCAGTATTTTTTTCCCTGTTCAAGCTAAAAGAGAAGTTTATTGTTCAGTAGGTGAAAAAGTGAATTCGAATTTAGAACTATAATACAGAATAAAAATCCATGATTTGCTAAATAAATCACAAGTATAATTGCAATAGATTTAGATGAAGTATGGTTCAAATCTAAGTGGAAATTTTGTCCTCACATTTGCTATGGGACCTGATATCAGGAAAATATAATAATCTCTCATTGGTTCTAACCTCTAAGCAATCTACTGAAAAGCTAGTTATTTATCTTGTGAAGTTGATTTGCAGATAATTAAATGAATGGCTAGTGGAGATTTCAATTTTGAGAACACAATCATATGATATCTTTTGATATTATCAGCATATTGATATATTTAATACCTATACATTCTCTTTGGGGAAGGGGGGTACTATATTATTTTCTCATGTTACAGGAACTAAGGCATAGCTAATTAAGTGACACACAAAGAGTCAAGCTAGGATTCAAACTAGGTTTGATGACAGACCCTATACTCCAAGACATCTTACCAGCCATCTTTGATGTACAAAAACTCTGAAAATTAATGTGAATATGAGTATGAAGATTTCTTGAACAACATTAACTCCTGATAATGCTAATCATATGTATGATTTTTTCTCATTTTTTGCATCAATAATATATGCATTCATCAGTTATACAGAATAAATCAACTCTCTATGTTCTGAAATTCTGTAATGAGGGGAGGGGAATTCAAGAATCAAAATCTATAAGAAGTATACTTTTTACTAAATATGTTTATTGTATTAATCACTAGTGATAGGCAAGCATTAAAAGGATTCTGTTCTCATGGAGTTTAAATTCTAATGGCAAACCAGAAAATAGCATGTAACAAACAATGAAGAAAATTAGAGGTCATATTAAGTTCTTGGCAGAGGTGGTTAATGGGTGATATGATAGTATGCACAGGAGGAAGCTGCTAGCTTCGATAGGATAGTTTATCTGAGAAAATCTGGCATGCAGACATCAGAGATCACCAGGTTAAATGGCAGAAGATATATAATGGGACACATTCCAGCCAAAAAAAAGTATATAAAAGGCCCACTTCTTAAAAAAAAATTAAATGCTTGCTATAGTCAATACACTGGGACTCCAGAATATCTGTAGCTCTGTGAGATGGAGAAATAATAACATAAGGGCAAATTGCAGAGGAAGTGAAAATAAATGTCAACAATATATGTTGGAAAAGCTCAGGATTTCCTCACTGGAAAAACCTGTCCTGTCCCCAACAATAATCTCCTGTCATTTTCCCCATTTTGGATGTGCTTTCACCTACAAAGGACAGGTTCTACTTGGACATTCATATTTACTTTCTTAGGAATTTAAGATTCAAAATGGCACTCGCCTCTGGGAATTATAGAGAGTTGAGCTGTATCATTAGCAACATTCAATCCATGAGCTATGTCTGCTTACCCTGAAATAGACAGATGCATAATTTTGTAATTTTGGATATTCAAGAGAAAGTGCAAGGGCTGGGGTGTAGCTCAGTGGTAGAGAGCTTGACTCACATATGCGAGATATGGGGTTCGATCCTCAGCACTACATAAAAATAAGTAAATAAAATAAAGATATTGTGTCCATCTATACCTAAAAGATTTTTCAAAAAAGAGAAGGTGTGAGAAGGTGACATTATAAACAACAGCAACATTCTTTATTCTTCCAAAGCCCTCTAAACTGAAAATATCAAGACAGTATCCATTCATATTTTTGATGTGACTATAAAAAGCCACAAAATATCTAAAAATGAGTTCCTTCTAACATTATACCTTTTAAAGAGATGACAAGACTATCTTCTGTAAATACTTCTATAAAGTAATAACTGCTACTTTTTAATAATTAATTAACTTCTTTAAGTTTTAAAGCATCTGTGATTTGGATATTTTGACTATTTCTCATTACAAAACATACTTGTCACATTTCATTCATTGTTACCTTACAACTCATCTCATTTCTTTTATTTTGTGCATTTGCATTACATTTTAAAAACTTACTTACTACACCCATTAAACTTATTTCATAGAAAAGGACAAAAATCCTTTTCTACTTCAAACAGACAGTTTTTGTAAAGAACATTTTGATTCTAAACTTCTAGAAGTAAAGCAAAGTTGTATTAGAAGGTAGAATAGTTGGCCAACAGGCAAATAAGCAGATTTGACACATGTTTTGAAAAAGAATTTCCGCAAGAGGTTAGAACACTTGACTTGGGGAAAATAGGATGTCTATGTATTTTTATGCTTTTCTAGATATCTAGATATATACATACATATATGTATAATATATATAGCTATCCCTCAGATTTTTACTGTGCTAGCCATAAATAAATACTAAATGTGCAATTGTTAATGACTATAATCTTAAAGATTCACATAAATCATAAATTAACAGTCCTGGATAAGAATAACTGACTTTATATTTGGCAACCTAATTATTAACTCCTTGCTTAGTCATTCAAACTGAGTTAAAATATGCTCTTTTGAAAATGTAACTGGAGTTCTGTGCTTGCAATTATTTATATTAATTTTGAAATAGGAATTTCCAGTACATCAAATGGGCAGGGGCTTTATATGTGTCAGAAAACTACCATAGAAGTTAATGGTGCCCCATGAAATAATAATTGTACTTATTAAACTATAAGTGGAGAATTGTACACACACATATAGTCATTTAAAACTGTGCTTATACCGGTATTTTATTATGGCTGAAAAGGAAACTGTGTGTTCTATTTAAACAAAGGCACATTTTGCAGCCTTTCATATTGTAAGCACATAAACTACTTGACCATGTCAGAAGTACATAGACTATAAGTTTTATATAGTTAGCTTTGCCCAAAGTAAACACTATTTTTTAACAGAAATACAAGTATATATAGAGACACACACACACAAACATATATATATATATATATATATATATATATATACACACACACACACACACACACAGACACAAAAGTTGTGTAATCACTTTTTCTGAATATAATTATTTAAATACATGTCTTTACAGAATACTTTGAAAAAAATCCCCTTTGAGCTGAAATTAGGGATTGATTCTAAGTAGAGTGAGTATATTTAGTAAATTTCTTATAGATATGATGCATACTGAATAAATGAAGGAGACAGAATTTTACTATATTCCTTAGGTGGGGCACCCACAGTGAAATATATGTATCAGTTCTGAATCCTAGCCAATGTCAATAGATAATGAAACACAATAAAGGGCAAATGACTTCAAAATCTCAATGGTTTAGGAAAGCAGTTCTTGGAGTTGTTATTGTTGTTCTTCTTAGTTATACATGACAATAGAGAATATTTGGACATATTTATACAAAGATAGAGTACATCTTGTTCTAATTAGGATCACATCTTGTGGTTGTGCATGATGTAGAGATTCACTGTGTTATAATCATATCTGTATGTACACAAGACAATTATGTCAGAATCATTCCACTGTCTCTCCTGTTCCATTCTCCTTTGAGAAAGGATCATATTTGATCTAGGTTAATTTTCTGCACTTAATTTACCTTTTTGTTGTTGTTGTTGTTATTTTTAGTTATACATGACTAGTCTGTGTTTGGCATATTATGCATACATGGAGTGCAACCCATTCTGATTTGGATGCCATTCTTGTGGTTAAACATAGTATGGAGTTACATTGGTCATGTATTCATATATTAGCATAGGAAAGTTATATGTGATTCATTCTAAAGCAGTATGGAGATTCCTCAGAAAACTTGGAATGGAACTACAAATTGACCCAGCTATCCCACTCCTCAGCTTATACCCAAAGGACTTAAAATCAGCATATTACAGTGATGCAACCACATCAATGTTTATAGCAGCTCAATTCACAATAGCGAAGCTATGAAACAAACCAAGTGCCTTTTAACAGATGAATGAATAAAGAAAGTGTGGTGTATATATACAGAATGAAATATTACTTAGCCATTAAAAAAGAATGAAATCATGGCATTTGCCAATAAATGGATGAAACTAGAGGATCTCATGCTAAGTGAAATAAACCAGTCCCCCAAAAAACAAAAGTCCATGTTCTCTCTGACATGTGGATGCTAACCCATGACAAGGGAGGGTAGAGAAGGGAATTATAGAAGTTTATTAGATTAGACAAAGTAGAATGAAGGGAAGGGGGAGGGAATGGAAAGAGGAAATCAGTTCTTATTTATGCGACAGACCCAATTACATTTTAAACATATGAGAACAGTATCACTCAGGTACCCAGAAAATAACAATTGTTGCCTTGTTGCCGATGGTTATTCCTGATTACTAGGTTAGGGGGTAGGAAAAGTGAATGATTATCTATTTCTTACATATTTTTCCTCGATACATTCATGAATATTGTTCAAAGCAAGAAAATGCCATTGTTGAAAAGATATGTAAAGATACATCTGCTCAGAAAGAAACAATATAAGACTTGGTGAAATGACTCATGCATGTGATTTATACACCAGAGATATAAATAAATATAGGAAAGAAGGAATAAGAAAAACGATCATTATTTACCAATAAAATTAGTTTACTATACATAAAGCAAAAACAAATGAAAGCCACTATAAAACTCAAAATATGCAAATCTTGACATGAATAAATTATAAAAGTCTATTGTGAGACTAAGAAAAAATTTGAGTATATGAAGAAACTGTCTTGTGGACAGAAAATTTACATGTATAAAGATTTGTATTTTTCCTAAACTTATCTTTATATTGTTGCAATCACAATAAAAAATGCTATACTATTTCTCAGAAACTGAGAAAATTTTCCTAAACAATGCAGAATCTAGTCATGAAATGAATATATATATATATATATATATATATATATATATATATGTATGTATTTTAATACTGGAGATGCAACTCAGAGGCACTCCACCACTGAGCTACATTGCCAATCAATTTTACTTTATATTTGCAGATAGGGCCTCTCTGGGTTTGCTAGACTGGCCTCAAACTTGCAAACATCAAGCTTCAGGCTCCAGAGTTGCTAAGGTTTCAAGGGAGCATCACCATGTTTCTCTAGTCAGGAAGTTTTAACTGAAGTAAAGTTGAATAATGACAGGGAATATTTTGTGTGTGTGATGTATGAAGTGTGTGGCTTCTGAATCTATCAAAATGTGTGAGCATAAGCACTAAGTCATAATGAGACAACAGAGTTCTGGATACCCCCTGCTAAGCTGAATGTTCCAGTTGTTGGATAACAAGGAAGTTCTAAGGTACTGAGGAATGAACTGGGAACAGGAATTGGGAAGGGGACTACCCAGCATAAAAGTGCTGGAATTCAATATCTTAACAAAGGCAACAAATAAATGACAGTCTATACAACATTATACAACATTCCTGAATGTCATCCCGAAGCCACATTAAAGATTTAGCAGAAGAATTCAAAAAACATAGAAAACTATGAAATTACAAAAAACAATTACATGAAAAATGTGGATTTTTCATCCTAGAAGAATTTTGAAGTAACCAATTTCCTTTTATTTTGATAGCAATACTTACGTTATAACTAAATGAATTCCAAATGGATCAAAGAATTATCTTGTCCATCAGTCACATGCATTTAGTCAGTTTTAACTCTGTCATTCTTTCCCATTATATTCTGAATCTATCATGTTCACTTCACCCCTTAATTAGCCAAGATGCAGGCAGCCATCATTTCTCACATCACCTGTTCTCAAAAGTAACTTTTTCCTGCATATCTACTTCTCTCACAATCCTTCTCCCTTCAGCACAGAGTGACTGCTATGATTGGAGTTCTGTTCCCCTCCCAGTTTGCATATGAAAATTCTTAACTCCCGTGTAATGGTGTGTGCAGGTTAGGCCTTTGGCAGATAATTAGATGTGGATGAGGTCATGAAGTGAGTTCCTTTGATGGAATTAGAACCTTTCTAATATAATATGAGAGAGTTCGCTTTCTCCTTGCACATGGCAATTAATCAGCCAGTTGTCAGCCAAGAAGAGTCCTCACCAGAAACTGAGTGGGTTGGCGCCTTCCCACCTCAAGAACTGGGAGGGATAAATGCTATTGTTTGAGCTGCTTGGTCTTTTGCATTTTGTTGTAAAAACTGACTAAAACAGCCTAAACACTGTTTTAAAAAAAATTAAATCAGGATATTGCCTCACAAAGTCTGTTGTGAATTTATTTTTTTCTTTTGCTTAAAATTTTAATCTCCAAACCACTGTGGCTACAGGTGACTGTGTGATAGTGTCCCTGTTGAGCTGTATCCGCTCACTTCATGCTATTCATGTTAGTCTTTCTTGACAACCCAGTCACAGTGGCCTGGACAGTCCTAACTGTCATAGAGCTCTTTCTCACCCCACGTCTTTTGCCACAGGCACTACTCCAGTCACAGAAAACATCCCACCAATGTGATGCAGAGCGATGTCATTTCACCTTCCATGTCTGCACTTCAATGTCACCTTCTCAAGGAGGACTGCCATGACAGTTCTGTAAAAGAGGACCCTAATACTCACATACTTCTTTGTATTTATCTCTCTATACTTCATACCTTCATATCTTTTTAAATATTTCTGGCTGCTCCTCAAACTGGAATACTAACAGATGGCTGGTAATAATACACTGTATTTAAAGTAAATGAACAAGACAGGAAATCAGCAAAGATTATTTTCAGAAGGAAATATGACCCTTTCTACATGTTACTCTCCAAAACTAATGAAAATTTGAACAAAATAGTATAAAAGAGATGATTAACTATGTATTTATTCATCATTAGCCTATGTGGGCTAAAACACATTACTTAGTGAAACATTGGAATTCTAAGTTATCAAAAGAGTTGTATGCACTTTCTCTCTTTCTTTCTTTCTTTCCTTTGAGACAATGTCTTTTACTTTTATATTATGCATCTTTTTAAAAAAAATTTAGTTGTAAATGGCATTCTATCCATCTATTTGTTTATTTATATACAATGCCAAGGATCATCAAAACCAGTGCCTCACACGTGATAGGCAAGCACTCTGCCACTGAGCTACAGCCACAGCCCTGCATTTTAAATATAAGTAGTACTGGACAGCATACTGGTAAGCATTATAATAATTTAGGATTATAAATACATATCTATTTTATCATACAGCTTCCAATTTAAGATGCAAGTGTGTAAACAATTATGAGACAAAATAAGTTCAGATGACTTTTTTTGGACCAACTATAATTCAGATGATAATTTAAAAAATTCTGTGCAAAACACAACAAAAAATACTGGTGGATGGCATTAGTGCAATCTAATCTACAGAGAGTCAACAACAATAACAAAAAGACAAAACAAAACCATTTTAGCCCTTAGCACTTGAAAGAAGTGAACTGTAGAGGGTGACATCCACATTTATGTTTGGCCCCTAGGATCACCCCATAGTTGATTAGCAAGGGACCATCAGAACTCATGGAGAAATCTTCATTGTCACTGGCTTATAGTGTCACAGGTATTTGGGGCTGTTATCAAGGGAATAAAGCTGAAAAGAAGGATGCCGTATAATGTGAATATAAAAACCCCAAATGTAAAATCTTTCAAGTCACTGTCTGATCTCAACTGTGCATATACAAGAGACTCCTCCAAGTGAACTCTATGTTCACTTCTCACGTGAAACTTTCTGTAATCAATGAGCTATGTCCAGTAAACAATGTCTCTCACACATTTTTCCTCTAAATTTTTAGATTATTTCAGCATGCACTATTATGGCTAAGATGGAAGTCCTCCATAATGCTCAGCCTTTAAAACTATGGGAGGAAGATATTTAGGGAGTTTCAGAGTGAATTTTATAATTTTCACATATGATATATTAAAACAACATTACTTATAGTAGCTCAATTCACAATAGCCAAACTATGGAAACAACCTGTGTGCCCTTCAACAGATGAATGTATAAGCAAAATGTGGTCTAGATACACAATGAAATATTACTCAGCTTTAAATAAGAATGAAATTATGATGCAGCAGGAGAATATCATGCTAAGTGAAATAAGCCAAACCACCAAAATAAAGGCTGAATGTTTTCTTTGATAAGTGGATGCCAATTCACAATATGTGTGTGTGTGGTGGGGTGGAAGTGGGAAGAACAGTGCAATGAGTCAGACATTATTACCCTATGTGCATATATGATTACATGACCACTATTATTCTACATTGTGGAAAACCAGAAAAATGAGAAGTTGTACTCCATTTATGTATGATATGTCAAAATGCATTCTACAGTCATGTCTAACTAATTATAAGAAATTTAAAAAAGAGAGATATAGCAAAAATTACATTGACTTTATTATGTACATATCAGGAAGGTTTTATATCATACAAAAAAGTTAATACAGATTTCTACAAGAGATACAATGAAGTGATTCTGATTAATACTTTATTTCAAAATGTTTGTTAAAATGTGAACATCTCATTTTTTGGAAATAATACATTAAAAGTGAATTTGAAGCTTTTCTATATAGCATTTATACTTTTTAGCTGGAATGAAAAAAATGGCAGTTATGGTATAATGTAAAAACTGGGATTTTATTACTATCCAAATGGCCTTGTAAAGGTTGGAACCACGAATTACACATGGTTCAAATGTACACCATACTGGGGCCATAGAAAAACAGTGGGGAAAAATTACAGGTCAAATTTAAAACATAATTATTACACTCTCTTAAAATGAGTCAATGATATTCCTGGTACTTAGGGAGAATACAAATGAATCTGTGCTTTTAGTCTTCAAAATAAAATTATTCAGAAAAAAAGAGAGAAAAAAGAAGAAGAAAGATTATAGTATATTCATTTGCCACCAGCAATAGATGAGATGGAGTAGTGGTTCCCCAAGCGACTCTAGAATGTTCCCCTTTCCCTTCTGATTTTGCAACCTCCATCAGAGCTGAATGGAAGACCTGATTACAAAGAAAATGTTTGTGATTTTATCCAGTTTGTTGTTCTTTCAGAACTTTAAAGTAAAAACTCTGGAAAGAACCTTTCATTATAATATTCTTGGACTATCCCATAATTTAGTTCCAAACATCCAGATGCACTTGAGCAAAGTGTTTACTTGTGTATATGAAGAGTGAATCAAAGAAAGTTCACTCTCTGTTCCCAGGAATCAGCAATTCACAAGATCTGTGTCTTGAATAATCAATTCTAAAAATAGTGGGATCATCTGTGTTGGTTTATGAAGTACTTATTTCTATCTTCTTCTCCTTCTCTTTCTCCATCTTTTTCGCCGCCTTCTTCTCTCCTTCTTCTCCTGTACTTATCTACCTTCCCTACCCTTTCTCCTCTCTCTTCTTCTTCCTCTCCCTCTTCCTCTCCCTGGCCTGAGCCTGAGATCCAGAGACACTTCTCCATTCTTCCCAGGATTCTCCTAGGGATTAGGCAGACACTCAGAATTGTAGAACACATCAGTTGTCGCTGTCTTTAAAAAAATCTATCCATATAATCCTCTCTTTTTATTTCTCCATCAGATCACCCCAACCATTTCCTCCTGAGTATCTGAGAATTTTATGATATTCCTTGTTTTGTTGTTGTTGTTGTTGTTTTTTCTTAGATGTAGAGCTTTGGGTTCCAACAAGCCAGTTCCTTTTTATTTATCTCCCCTCCAAACCCCAGCATATCCTGCTATTGTTTCCTCTCCTTGTCTTTGTTCTTGTAGGAAATACCTTTAAAAATTCTATATGGTCATTTTAAAAATTTGGATACATAATAGAACTTAATAAATGTGTTCAATATTATGATTTTAATAAGTTTTGCCTTTTTAAGGGTCTTTTATTTTCAATCTGTACCAGGTGAAAATAATTCAAATTTGGTAAAAATGTGTTACATTTTACAACTATAACCATAAAATACACTCCCATTTTTACCCCAAATACAAGTTGCAGAATCACATCGGTTATACATCCACATTTTTACATAATACATAATGCCATAACCCACTTGAATCAAATGTATGAAAGATGATATGTCATGAGCTATGTAATGTTTTGAACAACCAATTAAAAAAACATAAAATACAAATATAACTATATAATACCTGTAGTATAACTACTGTATATACCTCTACAAAGAATCCCATTATAAAAATGATTCTCAAACATAGTATAAACTCATCAAGCTATAAAACATCTACTGAATGAAAGATTAAATAAAAAATATTCTTCTTTTGCATATTATTCATAGCATTTACTCAGCACAGTGTATCAATTTGTAATAGTATTCTATAAGCATAGATAAAAATGACAATAATTTGAAATAAAAATTAAAGGAGGTTTCCTGTTTGTTTCTAACAATATTTAGAAGAAATTTTATTTTAAATGCTTTGTTGTACTTTAACATTTATTCTTCTTAGACAAATCATTCAAAGAGTAAAAGGATGTATATTATCTTTTGGGGGACAGTGTTTTCTTAATAAAAAAATGCTTAGTTTCAAGTTCAATGTTTATTGGACAGAGACACTGAGCTCTACAAGAGAGAACTAATTTATTATTAATAGATTCTTACACAAACATGAGTTCAGTACATCAACTTGTCCTCTTTAACTGCACCTCTGGGCACCATGTGAATCATTTATGAGGTGGCTATATGTCTCACAATTGAAACGAGTGTAAATATACAAAGCATACCAAGAGGAAGGCACATATGTATACACATATCTATGCACACACTTATTATGTGACTTGCTTTTCAGGAGAAGCAGGTTTTTACTTGGTGGAATAATACATATTGAAAAATGTCATTTCTATACAATTCAGTTTTAAAATTGAAATACATTTCTAAAATATATAATAAGGCTCCATTTTCAAGATAAGCAAAAAAATCTAAACAGGTCTATGATTTAGAATTACTATTTAAATGCAAGTCATTTAATTGCAATTCCTGAAGTTCTTAGAACATCTGACTGATCTATAAAAAGAACCCATCATTGTATTGTCAAAATGAGTGATTATGACTTTTATCATCAGGAACAAATGATTACAATTGTTTTAAACACTACTCTAACATAATTACATGCACGCATATTACATTTTTGCAATATTGTCAACTAAGATTATTCAGGTTTCTAGTTATCCATAAAATAAAAGAATAACACAACTGGGGAATTTATACTTTAAAACTTATTTACTTCTAGAAATGCTATATTATTTTTATCATAAGAAAATGTTTCCAATTACATATACTATTTTATTTATATCTTATTAATAAGGTCATGTTGATGTTGTTACACTGTGTGTTTGACAAAAGGATGACTTTGCAGGAATATATTTACTCAATAAACTGCTAATCTCTCTACCTATCATACTTCCACTAAAATATCTCTTTTCAAATATCTCTTGTCATCTAGAAGAGCAAAAGTTTTTACAGTTTTCTGATACCATTTATTTATTTATTTATTTAATGTGGTTCTGGGAATTAAACCCATGCCAGCCGAGTGCCCTACCACTGAGCCACAACCCCAGCCTCTACAGTTATTTTAAAAGCAGATATCTAACATTTAATTATAAAAGTTATTTTCTAAGACTATAAAACAGAAAGCAAAAAAATCACAAATATAAAGTTGACTTATTTTCACTTGGTACACAACGAAAATAAAAAGGCCCTAAAAAAAGTAAAATTTATTAAACCAGCAGACTGAACACATTTACTAGAAGTCATGATTTTGCTTTTCTAAATATTGTTTTGTGTCCAAAGATTAGCATTGTCCTTAGGTTAACATATATGCCCTGCCTAGATAAATAGATCAATGTATCAATGAATAAATAAAATTCCAAAACTAAAATAATTTCCAATTTTTTTTTCCTTGAGAATAAAGGAAGACATCTACCATCTCCCAAAATTCTAAAAATACAAAGGACTAGTCAGCTGAATAATTTATTATGTATCTTAAATGCACATTTCAATTGTGCATGCATTATGTCATATTTTCTGTGGTAAATAGAAATAGATAATTCTAAGCCAATTTAGAAACAAGTATTTTTACAATTCTCAAGTCAAAGACCTTGAACTTCAAACTTTTTCACAATTGATGGTGAAAAGTGAAATGAATTACATTCTTTTATTCAGAATGTAGTATCATAAAGAAGAGCAAAACGTTCAAGAGTTGTCTACCCAATATTTCATTTTCTTGTTACATATAAAAAACAGATTAACATTAGAGACACAACTTTTATATAATATCCAAGATTGATATGTAGAATAATTTTCCCAGTTTAATTCCTTAGTAGTTATTCCCAGAAAAGATAATCAATTATTGGTCCAGTGCATATTTCTATATATTGAATATATGCATATTTAAATAACCTTACATTTTATACTTTATTGAGTTGCACTTACTGAAAGTATAAAAGTTAATGAGTTTGAGGAAAAGTAGGCACTCATTAAATCATGACTACTGTCAATGTTATCAAAACATATTTCATTTTCCAAAGTTTACTCCAGCCCATTTATTAATAATGAATAAATTAAATTTGGAGTAAATACATGAGATCTACCATCTTAGAACCATGTAAATATTATTATCTATAAGCACTATGCAACATAGTGAATATCCAGAACTCATTCATCTTGTATAACAAACTCTGAATTTCATGAATAAGGATTCGGTACACATCACTTCTGTCATATTGCTTTCTAAACCACTTTTTACTTCCATTCAGTAAAAGGTATTGCAAATATTTTTAAGGTGATAAATGTACATCAAGAAAATTGATTTTTTCCCTGTATCATCTCATCACTTGATAATGAGGTATTCTTTTTTTGATCACTGATTATCCTGGCTTATTTTTTGAAAATAGCTCATTCATAATTTAATACTGATATTTATACTGATTTATTTATTGTTTTCTTCTTTGAACACAGAATATCTTCTTTTACCAGAATTTTATGTTTATTTACTTATTTATTTATAATGGGGATTGAAACCAAGGGCGCTTCACCACTGAGCCACATCCCCAGCCATTTATTTATTTATTTATTTATTTATTTATTTATTTAAGAAAGTGTCTTGTCAAGTTGCTGAGAACATTGAACTTGCAATCCTCCTGAAGCAGCCTCTGAAGTCACTATGACTTCAGATAACCTCACTGTGCCTGTTTTACTTTCTGCTTTTTAAGATATACTCACATATGTCAAAGTAAAAAACATTTTCCCTTAGGTTTGTATTTTTTCTCTAAAGACTTAATTGTTTTCCTGTTAATACTAATTCAGATAATTTGAGAGGGAATCTGTTCTTTTCATTTATTTATTGAATTTTTGGAAATATTTCTCTTGAAATATTTTATTAGGTAGTCTTTTCATATTTTAAGGCTTCTATTACCACATTACAACTTAAAAAATAAATATTACTATCTTTCTTTATTCCCTAATAGATATTAGTCTGTCTCCATAATCTTGTACAACTATGAAGTTTTAATTTACACTATAACTTGGTTTTTAATTAAATTTCCCTCCATTTATGTTCTATTTCATCTGAAGTTCCATAGCAATAATGCTGATAATTCAACTGTCTTGGTGGTAACATTTTTCTTTTTTTCTCCTCCACATTTCACTTGATTCCAGACTATTCTGTTCTGAGGAGCCATAAGAAGGATAAACCACAACAATCTTCCTCTTTCAATGTTCTTAACTTTCCTCACATCTGGAAAATTATTTTGCCATGTGAGTTAACATACTCACAACTTCCAGTTTTGAAGACAAGGAAAATTTGGGGAACTATTCTGCCTACCATTGACAATGTAAGATAGAAAAGTCACAGTTTCTGATTCACAAAGCAAATCCCTGAAGTTTTGAATATCCAGTATTTGAATACCTTCATAAAATTGGTAGGCTATGATAAAATAATTAAAGTACACAAATAGCACTTACATATAGCAGAGATCACTATAACATGTCATAGTCTAACTGTACAGCAATTTGACAAGACACTGTGGTTTTTGTACCAGTTATATATGTGAAGAAAGTATATATACATACATATATGCATTCCAAAAGAGAGAAAGGAAGGAAAAAAAAGGAAGAGGAGGGAAAGAGGGAAAAAAGTAGAAAAATAGTTTATTTTCTGTTAAAGTGACAGGAACACTACTATGTTCCACAAACAGTATACTGTTCAGCTCTTTAGTTTTGTTTTTCTTCTACAGTCAATGTCTCAAATTGTTATGATTTCCCTAGCAAGGTTACATTGATAATTAACCTGTAACACTATCCATTTTTATCCACATTGGATTGCAGACAATTCCCTTACCATGGACAGTTATCAATAAAACAGGCAGAAATGGAGAAATTCTTGCCTTAAATTGAAGGATACTGTCATGAGGGATTATTTTTCACATTTATGAGTCCTCAAAAAATGTGCAAGAACATTCTGAGTGACAGGAGATATCGTATCAGTACAACATATCACAAAAGCTGTGATGAAAGCTTTGGGCTATAACAGACTACTACACTTAAATTAGGTGTACAGTATATCAGATAAAACAAAAAAGCAGCATATAAATACCACATTGCTTTTAGCCCAATGAAAAAATTTTTAGAGGAAAAATTATTTACAGAAAATGGGAAATTTGCATAGGAATTTCTAAAGCAATATTATTTTTGAATGTAAAGCTCTTCAATACTGATTTATCCTTTCTGATTTTCTGGCAATGAATCATTTAGTTCTCCATTGCCTCATGAGGGAATAAGCCTTCTATAGGAAAAACCTCACCATACCCATTGATATATGGTACCTAATTAGTTCTTTGGCATTAAACTGATCAAAACCACATAGTAATACTCCTTTATTTCAAATGACTTCCTCTCATGGACTCTTTACTAGACCTTCCTGCCATAAAAATGATCTAATTTCTGCATTTCTGCAAGATCTGTCTTCCAAAGAAAAGAAAATTCCTTGGGAACAGGAACTGTATTATCATTTGTAAAAATGTTGGAGCACGGGAGATATTTAATATGCATTTGTTGACTGGCTAATTAAATCAATGGCAATGTATCATCTTCTCTCTCATGAAGAGAAATGTGAAAGTGAGCAGCTGGAGCAGAACAATGTTTGAAGAGGAAAGAAATATGTCCAACAGGAAGTGGTCAACACTGCCACATGCTGCAATATGATTCAGGAGAAAGAAGATCAAGAGAATGTAAAAGCCAGATTGTAAATGAGAAAGAACGTTAAAGCATGGAGAAGAGCAGCAGTAGGTGTCAACAACAGATTCATATATTTTTGTAGAAAATAGAAGAGAAAAAAATTGGCTATAGAAAGTACACCACAAGAGCAAATAAATTTGCAAGGAAAAGGGCTTTGGTTAATTCATAAATAAGGAAACCAGTACATTATGCAATAGGAACACAAACAGAAAGAACCTGTTAGGTTTGTTTTTTATGGCCACTTACTGGAATGTTCTTATATTTTTATTGTATTTTGATACAAAATGACATTTTTCTAATCATCTCAAAATTTTATGAAAATTGTCACAAGTAGAGTTAAAGACAATTAAATATAAATATAAATTAAATTCAGTGACCAATTTGTTTGCTCTTTATTTGTATTCTACCTCATCCTTCAAAGGAACTGATATGGTTAGCGGCAGCTAATATTTGCACACCACATTCTTTTTTATAAAGTATTTTACATAGATACCTTCATTCACTAAAATTTTGTTGAGGAGAAAAGGAAAGAAAACTATACAAAAAGATTCTGAAACTCATTTCAGGGCAGAAAAAAATATATATAAAATCTGTATTATTTCATAGCTGACTCTGTGTCAAGTTCCATAATATAGAAGAGGCTTAGATAAGCAAATATTATAATAGAGATATTAACATATTCATACATATGTATAATATATATGGGCCAAATCCAACACAGACATTAAAATAAAGATATATGCAGTGCATTATGAAAGCAAAGAAGGTAAAACATATTTCAGGCTTCTTAGAAGTGTTGATACTTGATTTGAGATGAAAGGGATTAAAAAATTATAAGATAAATTATAATTAACAGATTTGTGCATCTAGGATAAGATTTTCCAGTAAATTAGGTTATATGAAGTTTAACTGACTTATGATAAGGGATGTGATGTACAATTCTATTTCAAGCATTACAAATTTAATGTAATGTTCAGATATACAGATCTGACTTACACACAGGTAAATACGTGAGATAAAAATTTAAGATGAGGTTAGGGCTAAAAGAGAGACATTGGGAGTCATTAGCATATTGATGGAATTTTTAATCAGGGCAGTGAATTAAAATAACAAAAGAAGGTGCAGAAAAAGATACAACTTCTTGGGAAAACGAATGTTTAATAGTTAAATATGGAAGTCAGACCCCATAAAAGACTTCAAAAGACTGGGAAAGAAAAAATCATACAATATAGTATCATATCAGGCAGAAAGAACAAGCAGATTTTTCTAAAATGACTGCTAAACAGCATAGAATGCATTAAAGAGTCTAAGCAAAGTATATACCAAAGAATTAATTTTAGAAAATCAAGTATAATATTATGGAAGAAATAATACTGCATTAAAATGGCCAAGGATAGGAAGGAAATAGTTAAATATCTCTGGCTGGATAATTTTCATAATTTTTGGCTGGAGAGAAGTTATAAACAAAACAGAAAACCTAAAAAAAATATTTGATGAAGAGGCAATTTAAACAAGAAACTCAAATGACTCAAGGATATAATGAAGTATTGAGGGAGTTAAATGTAATGGGCACAAATAAGAAAACAAGTGTATTTTTCTTTTAATTTTCTGTGTTTAGTCAGGTTCTGCTGAACCTCTCACATCTACCTTTGGACAATCTCTAGGCCTCCTAAATTTTTCCTTTACCTTTATTTTTATGATTAATCTCATTTCAGTGATTGCTGTTCACCTTGTGATACAGTGAGCTTCTGTCCAGTCCTGCAGACTCACTGCAGTTATAATTTTTCTCTCTTATTCTAGGCTCACACTAGATCATGGTTTGGCTTCTTCCTTCAGAGGGCAAGATGTGGAAGCAGGTGGTAAGGCAAAATGGACAGCCACATTTAATCTACGTGCAGTAGATTTTTGTGAGCAGGAAACTGCAGTGTTCTGGGCTACACAGCTGAGGGTTCACTCAGATCAGCCTGTGAGGTTCTTCAGGTAGTCCACCAACAGGCAGGCACCCCTTTTATAGGCAGGTCAGACTTCTCAAAGAAGTTCTTTCTTCTGGAGCCTTAACAACCTCTTCAGGAGCCTGGAGCTCACAATGACAGGATTTGGGAGGATAGGATCATGAGGGTTCAAGCATTCATGAAAATGCATTTACACATCAGGGATCTGTGAGGTGGAACTTTCTAGACCTTCAAGCGACCTCTAAGACTGTCAATGAAAGAACCTGCAAACAGCCACATTGAAAGACCTGCCATAACTGATAACTGAAGTCTGAATTAACAACAGAGCAGCAGTCACAGAGGATGTGCCCTCTTTACACTAATCCCCTTTCCTCTTACTCCTGCTGTGAAGGAGCCCCTGCTTGCAGTCAAGGGTGAAGATGGTGAGAGAGAAGGACTAATGGAGGGTAGCTGGAGCTCCTCTTCCTCCTCACACGTTTTTGAGCCATGATCAAGCCCCAGTGGCACTCAGGGGCTTGAGAATATGAAAATGGGGTTTAAGTTTAAAGACTTTTTGAAAACATACCCACCTTATCAAATTGGACTGGTTTAATAATAGAAGTGGCTTTAGGCTCAATTAGGCAAAGGGATCTGGGGAATGCAGGTCTTTCCTCAGCCTCCCATCTTTCTACAACCCAAAAGAAATAAGTTGCTCAGTAGGGTTTATAAGTTTACTCACACAGTACCAAGCATTTAAGGTGACATCCTTCTGTTCGTATCAGATAAGTGCATATCTTATGAAGAATTCTGCAGCCAATAGTCTCAGAGATTCTAGGTTCTGTTTATTATAAGTTACCCTTAGGAAGAAATGTTCTGCTAAGGGTATTTTAGTGGTAAATGTACTTCCCTCAGAAAATATAATCCCTCCCTTTATATATATATAAACAGCTTGATTGAGGTATTTCTGTTGAAAATTTGTCAAAATTGAAGGTGTAGAAATGGATGTGTTGATAAGTGCTGGAGAGGATGCGGGGAAAAGGGCACTCTTGTTCATTGCTGGTGGGACTGCAAATTGGTGCAGTCAATTTGGAAAGCAGTATGGAGATTTCTCGGAAAGCTGGGAATGGAACCACCATTTGACCCAGCTATTCCCCTCCTCGGTCTATTCCCTAAAGCCCTAACAAGAGCATGCTACAGGGACACTGCTACATCGATGTTCATAGCAGCTCAATTCACGATAGCAAGACTGTGGAACCAGCCTAGATGCCCTTCAATAGATGAATGGATAAAAAAAATGTGGCATTTATACACTATGGAGTATTACTCTGCATTAAAAAATGACAAAATCATAGAATTTGGAGGGAAATGGATGGCATTAGAGCAGATTATGCTAAGTGAAGCTAGTCAATCTTTAAAAAACAAATACCAAATGACTCCTTTGATATAAGGGGAGTAAACAAGGACAGGGTAGGGACGAAGAGCTTGAGAAGAAGATTTACATTAAACAGGGATGAGAGGTGGGAGGGAAAGGGAGTGAGAAGGGAAATTGCATGGAAATGGAAGGCGATCCTCAGGGTTATACAAAATGACATATAAGAGGAAAGGAGGGGTAAGACAAGATAATACAAATGGAAGAAATGATTTACAGTGGAAGGGGGAGAGAGAGAGAAGGGGAGGGGAGGGGAGGGGAGGGGGGATAGTGGAGAATAGGACAGACGGCAGAATACATCAGACACTAGAAAGGCAATATGTCAATCAATGGAAGGGTAACTGATGTGATACAGCAATCTGTATACGGGGTAAAAGCGGGAGTTCATAACCCACTTGAATCAAACCGTGTAATATGATGTATTAAGAACTATGTAATGTTATGAACGACCAATAAAAAAAAAAGAAATGGATGTGTTGATGTACATAGAGTGAAATCATCACCGCAATAAAGCTAATTAAGATACCCATTACCTCTACATATTCCATTATATGTGTGCAAGATTTAAGATTTTCCATATAGTAAATTAGAAATATTCTATCTGTCATCAACTGTCATCACCATATTATAGATTAGAACATCAGAAATTATTCATCTGTTGTGATTGAAATTTTGTACCTTCTGGCCAACATTACCCCATTTCCCCAGTTCATCATGCTCCTGCAGCCCTTGGCAGCAACCATTCTAATATCAATTTCCATAAATTTGCTACTATAGCTTCTACATATAAGTATGATCACTCAATATTTCTCTTACTGTGTCTTGCTTATTTTTCCGAGAATGTCTTCTAGCTCTGACCATGTTGTCACAAATAGCAGAATTTCCTTCTATCTCAAGAATGAGAAATATTTCAAGATCTGATGTATATGTTAAATATGTATACATATTATATATATATATATATTCATATATCCCACATTTTATTTATACATTCACTTATTGAAGGACATGTAACTCTATCCCACATCTCAGCTATGGTGAATAATAATAATACAATGAACACAGACACAGGAGTACTTGAGATAATGATTGCAAAACACTCTTGGATATACACCCAAAGTGTAACTGCTGATGATACAGAATCTATTTATTTTTTTGAGAAAACTCTATACTGTTTTTCACAATGGTTGTAGTCATGTTCATAGTAATTTATATTCCTATGTAGTGTACAAGACTTCCCTTTTCTCTACATCTTGGACAACACATGTCTTTTGGGAAGTAGTTGTCCTAAAAGGTGTGAGATGAAATCTCATTGTGATTTTATTATTTTTGTTTCCCTAATGGCTTTGCATTGTTGAACACCTTTTCATGTATCTGACTGCTTTTTGAATTTCTGAGAAGTATCTCTAAGTCTTTGGTCCACTTTTTGATCTAGTTACTTGTTTTTAATCTAGTTACTTGAGTTTTTATATATTAAAAAAAAAATTGGAGGGGGTACCAGGGATTGAACTCAAGGGCACTTATGCACTTAGTCCCATCCCCAACCCTATTTTGTATTTTCTTTAGAGACAGGATCTCTTTGAATTGCTTAGCACCTCGCTTTTGCTGAGACTGGTTTTGAACTTGTGATCCTCCTGTCTCAGCCTCCTGAGATGCTGGGATTATACTGTGCTCACATATTTTGAATACTAACTCCCATGAGGTATACAATTTGCAATATTTTTAATTTTACATGTTGCCTTTTCATATTGTTGTCTCATTTACTCTCCAGAATCTTATTCTGTTCCTTTTCAAAATTGCATTTTATTAATTTTTTAATGGTAGAAGCAGGATGCATTTGATATCAAAAAATTAAAAATAACAACAAAAAAAGAGTTTAAAAAGTAACTATCCAGAATTCCATCACCAGAGAAAATCACAGTAAATATTTTGACATTATATTTCTTTTAGTTTTTAAGTAACTTTTTCCCCACCAAAAAATGAGATCATATTTTAAATGTCATTTTTTAGCCTATTCCTTTTCTGTGTTAATTCAGGTCATTATTTGTGTCAGAAAAATTTTTGTGAAGGACTATTGTTTGTTTTTCCATAGCTTTAATGAGGTAAAATTAAAGTAAAATAAAATACATAAATTTGAAGTATACAATTTGATCAGTTTTGACATGTATGTAACCAATACAATCAATATAAAAATCGTTTCCATTACTTTTTTAAAATTTGAAATGATGAGGACTGTGTTTCCTGCATAATTTATTATACTAGAAATCAATCCCTTAAATATATAGAACCCTGCCCCTACATGTGTACTATTTCAAAATTATATGGTACATGTATAAATTGCTCAGAGGTCAAGGAAGAAAGCTCAAGGAAAAAAAAGTGCTTTGAACTAAGTGATAATGAAAGCTTAAAATGTCAGGATCTCTGGGATGAAACACTATTCAGATGAATATTTATAACTTGAATTACTTGTAACAGAAAGAAGCTAGAATAACAATCAAATTATTTTCAAATTATGGAGTAGGAAGGAAGAAATGAGAGTATGGACAGAAATATATGAAATAGATAAGAAATAATACAGCTAAAACTTGATAAAAATCAAACATGTATAATCAAGAGAAAAGCAAGAATACATAAATTAATATGAATAGAAAAGGAGCTATCAAAATAGCACTAAAGATGCTAAAAGTATATTAAGGTAATATTACAATTGTATGCCAACATATGTGATACCTTATATAACATGGTCTATATTAGAGAAGGATCTAGGTGCTTCTTAGAAGAAAGTGTATCTAGCCACTGATGGAAGAAATATTCAATATATGTCTGTTAAGTCTAAATTGTCAATCATATTTTTTACTTCTATATCTTCTTTATTTAGTTTTTGTTTGGAGGATTTATCCAGTGATGACAGAGGCATGTTAAAGTTACCCAGTATTAATGTGTTTGGTCTATTTCTTTCTTGAAATTGAGAAGGGTTTGTTTGATGTACATAGAAACTCCATTGTTTAGGGCACAAATATTTATGATTGTTAAGCCTTATTGATGTATAATTCCCTTAAGCAGTTATGAAATGGCCTTCATTCTCCCATCTGATTAACTTTGGCTTAAAGTCCACTTTATCTGAAATAAAGATAGAAACCCCTGCATGTTTACTCCATCCATGTGAGTGATATGTTTTTTTCTCATCCTTTCACCTTCAATCTGTGGATGTCTTTGCCTATGAGATGAGTCTCTTGGAGATAGCATGTTGTTGAGCCTTATTTTTTCATCTAATCTTCCTGTGTGTGCCTTTATTGATGACGTTAGACCATTTATGTTCAAGGTTATTATTGAGATATGATTAGTATTCCCAGTCATTTGGGTTTATTTCCAATTTTTAATCTGAATTAGTTTCTCCTTTTGATGGACTAATACTTTAATGTAAATCCTCCCTTTGCTGGATTTTATTTTTTATATTTATTTTTTTTTTCCATTTTGTTGAGAAGGTTCTCTAGCGCAGGCTTTCTAGTTGCAGATTCTTTTAACTTTTGCTTATCATGGAAGGTTTTTATTTCATCTTTAAATCTGACGCTTACTTTTGTTGGATATAGGATTTTGGGTTGGCATCCATTTTCTTTCAGAGCCGGGTATGTTTTTTCAAGACCTCCTAGCTTTGAGGGTCTGGTTGAGAAATAAGCTGAGGTCTAAATTGCTTTCCTGGTATATATATTCTCATATTTACTCTCATAGCCTTTAAAACTCTATCCTTATTTTGTATGTTGGGTATTTTCATTATAGTGTGTTTTGGTGTGGGTCTGTTGTAATTTTATACATTTAGAGTCCTGTAAGCCCCTTGTATTTGATTTTCCATTTCATTCTTTAGTTTTGGATAGTTTTCTGATATTATCTCACTGGAAAGATTGTGCATTCCTATGCTTTGCATCTTCATGTTTTTCAAGTTTGCCAGACAATGTCCTTGCTGTCCAAATGCTCCATAACCAGACATGATGAGGGCCTCCCTGAAAAATGCAGATTCCTTTAATTCCCTTAACCCTCTAATATGCTGAAAGTGGGACCAATCTGGCTGGTGCTTCTGGAACATTTTTGGCAGTGGATGTGTCACTGGGGATTTCTTCCTTATTTTATTATATACAACCTTCTATGTCCATGATCTGCTTTAATTACCCAGATTTAAGTTCCAATAAAGTCCCCCCACTTCCTTTTGTTGCTCACTCATCTTTGCTAAGAAGCTTCCTGCTTGCTTTCTTGGTTTCACTCCATGGAGCAGCCAGGAAAGCTATCTCTATTCCACCATATTAAAAAACTTACAGAATCACTTTAGTTTAACATAATTCCTTGTCTTATTTTGCTTTTGCTTTCTGTGGCTTCAGAGTCATATTAAAAAAAATATTGTTAAAAGTGGTGTCAAGAAATATGTTCCTTACATTTTTTCCCCAGAAAGGTAAAATTTAGAACTGAATTTTAAATTTTAATTAATTTTGAGTTTGTTTTTGTGCATGGTGTTAAGATCGTGGTCCAATTCCATTCTTCTGCATGTAGATATCCAGCTTTCCCAGGGGCTGGGGTCTGTGGCTCAGTGGTAGAGCACTTGCCTGGCATGGGTGAGGCACAGGGTTTGATTCTCAGCACCATATATAAATAAATAAAGATCCATTGATAACTAAATATATATATATAAAGATATCCAGCTTTCCCAGCACCACTGTTCTTTCATTGTTGTGTGCTGCCAGCCCCCTGTTCAAAGATCAGTTGAGCTAAACTCTGTAGGTCTATTTGGGGCCTATATTTTTATTTTTAGACAATCTGTAGATTTTTATTGGGGTTTTCATAGGATTGCACCGAATCTGTAGATCACCTAGGATAGTTTGGACATTTTAACAATTCTAATTCTTCCAATATGGGAACATGGGATGTTTTTTCACTGATTTGTGTCTCTTAATTCTCTTCATCAATGTTTTATAATTTTCAGTGTATTCATGTCTTTCTAACCTCTTGGTTAATTCCTAAGTGAATTTTTTTTTTTTGCTAAGGTAAATGGGCTATCTTTCTTTATCTTAATTCAGATAGTTTATTAGTTTATTGTTAATGTGTAGGAACACTGTTGATTTTATATGTTAGTGGTGGATCTTGCAACTTCACGGAATTCACAGATCAGTTCTATCAGTTAATTTGTGGAATCTTAGGTTTGTCTACATATAATCAAGTTATTGGCAGAGACAATTTTACTTCTTATTTTTTCATATGAATACATTATATTTATTTATTTTTTGCCTGCCTACTTAATGATTTCTAGTACTGTGTCAAGTATTAGATGAGATTTCTAGTACTGTGTTAAATATGCCCTGTCCACAGAGGGCATCCTTCTTAGAGAAAAAGCTTTTAGTTTTTGCTCATTCTTTATGACTGTGATTGTGAGGGGTTTCATATGTGGCATTTATTGTGTTGAAATGAGTTACTTTTATGCCTTATTTGTCAAGCCTTTTTATCATAAAAGGAAGAATTTTGTCAAATGATTTTCTGCATCTATTGAGATGGCCATGCAGTTTTGTCTCTCATTCTGTAAACCTGGTATATCACACTGGTTGATTTTTTTAATGTTGAACATCAAGACACAATTAAACCTCAGAAATGTCAATGTGAACTGGATGTCCAAGAACAACTATGTATGAGTCCAATTATATAAAGTCCAGAAAGAGTCAAAACAAAATTTTACTGTTGGAAACCAAGATTATGCCCATGTTTGGGTAAAAGGGTGAGACTAGTGATTGGAACTGAAATAAAAATGTCTTTGGAAGTACTAAAATATTTCATTTTGCTGCACTGTGTATAGTTATATGTGTTCACTTTTGAATAATTTATTACATTGTAAAGTTTTCTTCTTGATATTTTTGTATATATGCTATATTTTACAAGTTACCCAATTACATTATTCTTAAATGCTTTTAAAATTTATATTGGGCTGCTGTTCCAGTTAATATATTAATTTTTTATCAGATATTAATGCTAGAAATCTCTATTAAAATTCACATTTGAGTAATACATTTTCAAACAAATTGTATGCTATATGTTCATTTGTATTTACTTATAATACATATGATTTTTTAAAATTTTTACAGCTAATTCTTTGGGTACATTAGAAGCATTAGACATATTTTAATGGAATGACAGAACCAGTATTAATTACTTTATGAAACCTAGCTTTCCTTACTTTAGCCAGTAACCTATAAGCATTATGTCTTCTTAATTCCATAACGTTGATTTTTACTAGCATTTGCTATAGTTAAGTAAAATGCCTAATTCAGTTAATCCACAGTGTAGGTAAACCAATCTTTATCATCTAAATGTTTAGACATAAAATTCTCTTTTAAAAAGGAAGACTATCATCTGAAACATTCACTATTCTTCACAACTATACCCTGTAAATTCCTAAAATTCCAGATGAAACCTATAGTTACTACTATTCATAACATACAACAATGCTAATAGAAAACTGAGCTATACTTATAAACACCTACATTTATGTAAATTTAAGTTCTAACTACTTGAATACAAGGAAAATAGAGGGCTGAAACTTTATATAATAACAGTTTTAACCTGCATGTGAAAATGTAGATAAGACCATTATCATTCCTAGAATAACAAGCAGTTTTCTTGGTAACATTAAAAAATGTCTTGAGAAATTCTCTTTTCCCATTATAACAATGTGGAATGAAGTAGCTCAGTTTACCACTGTGTGTCCTGCCTTCTCTTCTTCCTTGTCTAGTTTTAATCCCTTCCCACATATTATTAAAATTCCCTAAAGAATGATCAGAAACAATGACACAGGAAATGAAGAAAGTAAGATTGGTCAAAGAAGGTAATTATTTGAAGAAAAATCACACCATGTAAAGTTACTTTATCACTGACTGGGTAAGGAAGTTGACTTGTACTAAAGAAAAAAAAGGTGAGGAAGCAAAAGAAGTTTGATAAATGGATGCAATCAACAAAAGATAAATGACCACAATGATCTGACTTATTCACTTATGAGTTTCTGAGAAACATTTAATCTCAATGAAGCCTACTGAGTTTTTCATGGTTTCTGGTAAAATTTGAATATAATTTATTCTTATAAAAAATCAACTGGTAAAAGGGAACAAGAATATAAAATTTATTTAATGAATAGTTTTCAAAAATACACATACACAGATAAACACTTTCCTTTTCTTTCTATTTAATACTCATATATAACCATTGTTCAATTTCACTTATACTTTCTACAATTTCATTTATACTTCTATTTTAACAATAAGTGGATGGAATAACTAGAAGGTAAGGAATTAAAGGAAGTCTATTTCTTTCAGTAATTATTAAATCTTTAGAAAGTTTCTATGAAATATAATTTTCTTTCATGAAAGGCTAATTGAAGACAATGTGGAGACAGTTTGAAAGCTAAATTTTAAAGAGTTAGGAGTCTAAAAGATCCAGTTTTGAACATTTTTACATGCATGATGCGTTGGGAAAATCATCTTTTTTATTGTTGAATTTTCTGCATACAAAATAGAGATTAAAATGTTTACATTATTGGTTGTATAAATTAAATTCTTCATGCTTGCTTCAAGATCTGACATAAATAGTTTGTCAATAACCAACTATAACCAAATAAATGCAATATTTTTGCATTCATTTCCTTTTAAACATAAAACTTGCATTTGTCATTACAATTTGCCCATCTTAATATTATAATATTAACTGATTTAAATTATTATATTTCAAAGTTTTTTATGTATTTGTCACTAGGCTTTGGCCCTGAACCATAGGATTGAAAAAAATATTTGAACATACAATGAATAAATAATCTAAAGTCTTGAGCTTTATTTTCTTACATTTCTTTAAAAATTAGAACACATTTACTATATTTAAAAAATAGTCCTTTAAATTGTTTTTAAGTGAATGTGTTATATGTTATATTTTTAAGTGAATGTATTATGTGTTCTAGTCTTTAAGAGAATGTACTATTAAAAAAACATAATATTACTCCCATACTTTCAAAGATGAATGTGGTATTTGGAAACACAAAATATTCAACCACTACTGACTATTAATGAAGGAAAACTATTGAGAGACGAGTTCACACACTGTTAGAAGCACTGATGACTGAATTACCAATTACACAGAATTGAACAAAAATTTCATAGAAAAATGGATATTTAATGGCTTCTTCCAGGGAAAATTAGGATTGCCTCTGGTGGTTAAGGAAAAGAACAAGTGAAACACCAGTGAAGGAAAACCTATGTATGTATAAAACCTGGATGAGTATTAAGGCATAATGTTTCCTTAAACAAATTACAGAAATATGTAAACAATATACTCCATGTGTTTTGTTAGATAAAAAAAACTTCAGCTTCATTAAGGATCCTCACTTAGAAATGTCAAATATCAATGTTGCTATTATTAAAATTCTAATTTAAAAAAATTATTCAGTTATAATCTTCTGTTTTCGTATTCATTTAAAATGATATTTAAGTATATCAATACTATTTTACTGAGTTATTACTTTCCTTTTTTTACTTCTGCATTGTAGAAATAATTTGGTATTCAATGAACATAAATATCTTTACTTACTTTCAATATGCAATGATCGTTATTCATTAATTCCAGAAGCCTCCATTTTAATGACCTCCTATGCCAACTAAACATTGTAATAGATGCTAAATAAATGATTCAACTGAATAAATTAAAATTATCAAAAGTAAGTCATAGACTGGGAATAAATATTTGTCAATTACATATATCTGGTATAAATATCCAAATATACACAAAATGCAAACATATCCAAAATACACAAAGAACTCTTAACAGTAAGAGGAAGAAATGGACAATAAAAAAGAGCAAAATATCTGAACAGATACCTCACTGAAGAAGATAGACGAATGCCAACTGGCAGGTGTGCAAAAAGATGTTCACTATCATGTCATTAGGATATTGCATATTAAAACAATAAATGAGATATTACCTCATATCTATTAGAATAGCTAAAACCCAAAACAATGATACTACTAAATCCTGACAACAATATGAACAAAGAAAAACCGTCCTTTGTTGGTGGGATGAATAATAATATAGCCACATTGGAAGACAGTTTGGTAAGTTTTTACAAATCTAAACATGGTTACGAACTAGTATTGAACTCATGAATATTTATCCTGATGAATTATAATCGAATCCCACATACAAATCTGTACATAAATATTTATATTAACTTTTAATTTATAGTTTACACAATTTGTAATAAAATTGCAAAAATAAATGGAAATAATCAAGATGCCCTTCAAGAATAAACGATAAACAAGCTGTGGTATATTCCTGCAGTGATTGGGGTTTAAAGCCCATGACCGACACAAGCATCTAGTCAAGACTTTGCTTCTGTGCCCCCACATTGTGGATGGCAAAAAGATACAGGAACAAAACCCCACTTCCACAATCCGTTTCCTTTTTTTTTAATATTTGTTCTTTATAGATATACATGACAATAGAGGATATTTTGGCATATTTTACATATACGGAGTGTAACTTATTCTAATTAGTATCATTTTTTTGTGTTGTATATGAATTCCACAATCCCATTCATAGCAGTATTAATCTACTCATTATGGTGATGCCCTCAGGATCTAACTACCTACCAAAGGCCCCACCTCCAAACAATGTTATATTAAAATTAATTTTGCAATATATTAAGTTTGAAGAAGACAGACCAAGGCAATCATCCAATTTATAATCTCCAGATTTGAAATTCCCACAGTACCTATTTTTATTGTTCTTTTAGAAAAGGCACATCTCTGCAAAAACACACATTCATAAGAATTCTTTGTCTTGCTTTGCCTCAGCAGAAAATTAAATACATCCAAAGATAGTACACCCCAGAATCAATGGCTTCCTTTGTGCTAATCAATGTAGGCCATTGTACAATGTCATTCTGTAGAAAATGAGCATCACTACAAGACTGGCTCAATGCTTCTATGCTGTCCAAAATGTAAATTCTCATTCTACATATTTTATCAGTTAGCTTTTTATAGTAAATGCAGTACAGTGGATTACTTACTTCAATTATTTATGGTAACATCATCTTATATCCTGATTGAAATGCATACTTTATAAGCAACATATTAAAATAAGAGAACTAAGGTTACCTCAGGGGATGTTGTATTCAAATATAAATGTAGCTTCAACTTTTGAACAGTGGCACAACTTTTTTCTGTGATTTTTTTTCTTTTTGCATTTATTTTTTCTTTCTAGTCACATGTTGATCTATACTTAGGAGACACTTTAGGATTAGATTAATTGGAAGTAACAAATTTTAAAGTCCATTGGAATAAGGAAGGTAATGAAAAATAAATGAATAAATTCTGAAAAGAGGAAAACAATAGCTAGTGGTTTGTGTTGAGATGTACGATAAATAAATAAATATGTAAATAAATACATCTCGACTACAGTGAGATGCAGCTTTTCAGGCCAAGTCAACTGATTCACCAATAAATGTGGACTTTTTAATGTGTAACTTATTTTTCCTTTATTAAATACTGAAATAAAATCTTTTATGGCATTTGTGGATTAGATACATATTTTCTATATAACCCTTGGGTTTTTAATTCCCTCCCTTTGAAAACATAGTTATTAGGTGAAGTAAATTGAACCATTATTTTAAGTTCATATTTTAATAATCTCTCTGTATTTTACTAAGCTAGTCAACATCAATTGAACTGAACTTGAAAAAGGTCACCTCATTTCACCCATAAAAACATTTTAGATAGGTGTGGTAGTTATCTTCTTTTACATATGAGTAAATTTAGCCATAGATAATTTAAAGTTTTCTTTTAAGATCACCCCCAAGTATTGCACATGTAAAAATTGAACAAGAAAATCCATCCTCAGAAGCAATGTACAGCACTCTATGATACAGATTGCCTTGCATAGTCCACACTGGAGATTGATGTACCTGCAGGCACAAGTACAGATGTAATGCTACTTTTTTTTAATCAACCTTAATCTGTCCATATATCTAATAGAATTATGCATTAGGCATATCAACCTTTAACAAGATTTCTTTTCTTAGACTATAGATAGATATTGCCTTTGAAATTATTTTGCCAAACCTTCAATTGCACATTTGTTCACCTCCCATTTCTCTTTACAATTCCCAGTTCTCAACTTTTTTCAAGTTTTATGTCCTTGTATTCATTACATCATTCAACCTGGGAAGAAACCTTCTTGATTAAATCTACCCCACTATGATTATGCCTTTATTTTTTTTTTCTGTTTAAAATGTATGACCCATGTAACTTATTATTTAAAATTATAGTATTTTAAATGTACAGATGCCAATCAAAATCACTTATGTTGTTTAAAATATAGGTTTTAAGATTTTTGAAATGCAGGATGGACCTTTCTGCTTCTGTCTATTAATTTTCTTTCCCCTTCTGTGGAGCTTAACCAATATCAGAAAAATAATAAAGTCATTCAATGACTTCTCATTGAATAAAAAGAAATTAGTATTTGATACTTGTCAAGAAAAGTGGGAGAGGATTATTTTTAATCTAAAAACATTAAATCATTGATTCCTAGCAATTCCAGTGTAAAAATATAAGAAGTAGCAAACATTGACTCATTGCATTTTTTTCATACAACTCCCCCAAAACACAAATATGAATGACTTAACAAAAGTAATAGGTTTTTTTTTCTATCTTACATTAAATAGGGTGCAGCCAGGAGACAAAATTGAACTGGTAATTCCAACAAAAACTTTAGTACAAAGAATAGACTTTTTACAATATTTTTTATTTGTTCCAATTAGTTATACATGACAGTAGAATTCACCTGGCACATCAAACATAAATGAAGATTAATTTTTCCTTTTTCTGGTTATCTATGATGTAAAGGTACACCAGCTGTGTAACCATATATGCAAATAGGGTAATAATGTCTGATTCATTCTATTATCTGTCCTATCCATATATCCCCTCCACTTCCTTTGCTCCCTTCTGTCTAATCCAAAATACCTCTATTCTTTCTTTACCCCTCACCCCCATTGTGAATTAATATCTACATATCAGAGAAACTTTCAGCCTTGGTTCTTTGGGATTGGTTTATTTCACTTAGCACATTATTTTCCAGCTCCATCTATTTACCAGCAAATGCCATAAGTTCATTCTTCCTTAAGACTGAGTAATAGTCCATTGTGTATATATACACCACATTTTCTTTACCCATTCATCTATTCAAGAGCATCTTGGTGGCTTCCATAGTTTAGCTAGTGAGACTAGACTTTCATTTTCTAAAATCAACAAATAAAAGAAATTGAATGTGCTAAACAACCAGAATAAGCAAATGCTAGATTGAAGGATATTAGACAATGGAGGAAACTGAGGACAGGAGAGTTCCTTCCAACCTTAGGCTGAGATTTCACTCTTTTGTAGATAACACAGCGAC
Source organism: Urocitellus parryii (assembly GCF_045843805.1). NCBI lineage: Eukaryota > Metazoa > Chordata > Mammalia > Rodentia > Sciuridae > Urocitellus > Urocitellus parryii. The sequence goes on along the minus strand of NC_135540.1, from coordinate 118,043,410 downwards.
AAGCAGTCTTCAAAGATAAAGAAACTTTCCAGAGGATACAGGTCAATGCTCACCTACAGAAATACCCACTATTTCCAAAGGATATGGATAGAAGTGAGCTTATCTATAGAAACAAACCACCCACTGGCAACACAGTTGCCCAATGTAACTGTTGGATCTTTGACAGATAGTCATTTGCCAGAGAATCTGAGGAGGGCTATAGTCCAACTGTAAGAGCAGACAGATAGGGATTGAATGCCTTGAAATTGATTGCATGATTTCTATGAGAGTGAGGCTAGATCAAGTCTGTGGGGCTGAAAGGTGAGAACCTCCAGGTCTCATCTTTGGGTTTCCACTCCTGACAGCAGTTGTGAATGAGAATGGAAATGTCTTATTTCCACAGTCACCTCACAAGGTCATCCTAGTACCTATTAATAAAGAAAAACATTATTTTGTATCATCTAGCAGAAAAGGAATATATGCAGAATCCACAAAACAAAGGAGGTTGCTATTAGTGTTGAGAGAGTATAAATAGATATCTGCCCTAATCTCATATCACTGATCATTTTTTCTTCACATGTCTAGCACTATTCCCAGGACTTATTGAGAAGATGTGAGTCATCACTGTGCTCCATCACTTACTATACCCTTATCTGAAACACCAAGGCGGCATACTGGTATCATTTCAAGACAAAGGAGTAGGTTCAGGATCTATTTAGATGAAAAGGAATCTCTGCTTCACTGATTTGAGCCAGATCATTTAATAAAATGCTTATTTTGGAAGATTGAGATAACTCATTAACCAACAAAATTTGTGTACCTGTAACATGTTTTACTTCTTCTTAGTATGTGTGTTTATAGTAGTGAAAGCATGGAATAAAAGATAAGAAAAGGATACACGTTGTGATGAAAAACCACTGCCAAGCATGATTTCAGCCTGTATTTGGGCTTTACTCTCCAAAGTTTAAAGTTAATAATATTATTTTTTATCATGATCTCAGATATTCTTCACTATGGTGTAGTCAGTTAAAAAAGACTTACCCAAGGTCCCGAGACATTTGTCCACTTATCTAAGATTTTAGAAATAGATTTGGCAGACTGGCCTGTGGCTGAAGTTGACTGATTTGAATTCCAATTCCCTTGCCACATTGTACTCATTGGAAAGATTAATAATAAATGTAATATTATAATCCCTGACAGCATTTTAAACTTCCTTTGTGTTTCTTTTAACCACGTGAAATTATATTTCTTGCAAAATTGCTTTTTGAGTTAATTACTGCTGCTACTTAATAGTATGAACACAATGATATAAGCATATATGTGATATGCATTTTACTTCACATAAAACTATTTAATCATATATGAAACTATCTTTGAAGTCTTTAAAAATTACCAGGAAATAGAACCCGATTAGGAAATATTTAACTTATAAAACAATTGTTAAAGGGAATTTAAAATGTGCTGGTGCTATCTTCTAAAATTAAAAGATATCTCATTTTTACTTTTTTTTAGTTTCTTTTCTAACTATGAGCTATTTAATCTTATTTTTATATTCCCTTTTCAATCCTAAGAGAATAATTCTCCACTTATTTTTAGTCAATACAGAAATGGCAGGAAAAAATTAAGACTGATAGCACAATACATCAGAGGCTGAAGAAATTACTTGAGATGTCTTAACACGACCATGTGACAAATGCCACCAACCTCCTTCTGTCCTATGAATGGTTTCTTTGTTTGATATGAACGATACATCAATGACTATCTAAGGACAGACTATCTATGACCAGAGGTCAACCATATTAATGTAACAGACACTTTATTCCTAGGATATATCATTTGTTGCTTCTTTAAAAAGTTATCATATTCTTGGTGTGTTTTAATCTGTCAGATTTCAGGGTCAGACAACTTTCTTAAAGTGGAAAGATAAAATTTACTTAGAGTTAGGCAA